>NW_027500740.1:0-49058 GCF_021521415.1 Bidens hawaiensis | reverse complement strand
GGAGGGTCGGGTCTTCTCACCTTAACTTGACATTATTAGTGCAAGATGTGACATTTGTCAATTTCGGGTTATTTTATACTTGTATTCTTAATGTAAACCCGACCCGTTTTGTATCCCGAACCTTTCGATATTATCAAAATGATGAATTGTACGTTAAATATTTGTTTTATAGTTGTTGGATAAAAAAAACACCCTTTTCGGTTCTTAAAATTCCCCGAAACGCTCAAAACGAACTCCAGGGACAAACTACCAAAATGGAGACTTGAAGGACCCATTTGTAGTTTGTGCTTTCTTGGGTCTATAACCAACCCATTTTCATGAAACACCCTTTATGAAAGACCCATTCAACTTACCCTATATATACACACCCATCTTCTTCATTTGTGCTTGCTCATTTCTTCATTTCTCTCTCAAATTCTTGAATTCTAAGGTTGTTCTTCATAAGCTAATCTTTCATTTTAACTAACTTCTCAATACTTAAAGCTTGATGTTACAACATATATATAATATACACTCCTTGTTTACCTTCGGTCTTTCATTTCTCCGGTCTCGGCCGGTTGAAATGTCGGGCTAGTAAGGCAAGGTTACATGGAGGACTTTGTAGTCCTTGTTTATATATTTAACAAATCTAACCATATAACTTGTTATACTTGCTTAACTTCTACATATTTTAGTTTATTGTTCATATTTGTCAAGTTCCATGGTATTGGGTATGTGGGGACTAGCCTCAGTTTCATCCCGAGTTGAGAACCGAACCAAAAACCGAACTTTTGTTTAAAAGCATTATTGTTAACTTTTTGAATGTAAAACTTGAGTATTATTATTTATAAGTTATTTTACTAGTTCCTTGGTAATTGGCTATGTGGTAACCATCCTCGGTCTTATTCCGAGTCAAGGACCGAACCAAAAACCGAACTTTTGTTTAAAAGCTTTATTGTTAACTTTTTGAATGTAAAACTTGAGTATTATTATTTATAAGTTATTTTACAAGTTCCATGGTAATTGGGTATGTGGTAACCATCCTCGGTCTTATTCCGAGTCAAGGACCAAACCAAAAACCGAACTAAACCGAGTTCACTCGCTTAAGACACACAAGTGTGTTTTTAGCCACCAAAACTCATATTTTTCTTCAAGATTATATTTTAAATCAATTTTAGTTTATTTCTAAACATACTTGGCATGTCGGTAACCAACTTGATCTTATAACAAGTTCGAACCGATAAGGTCGTATACTCGCTTAACGAACGTTAAGGTTCTTCACAATAGAACTACATACTTGGTTAAGTCTATTTTGATTTTATTGAGTTATCTCATAACATTTATTATTTTGGGAAGTTAACTGTGAGCTTGGTCAATTATCAAGTCTCGAACCGACAAACCCGAACACTCGTTTAAACCTCGTTTTGGTATTCTTATAACCAAGGGTTTTGCAATATCGCATTTTAACCCACATTATTACTTAACATAGGTTTTTTAAAAAAAAAGAAAAAAACTAATGAATAGAATACCGAGACCCGGTTTCGAGAAAACTTATTTTACAAAACTCATTTCTTTAATTTCTCAAATATTTACATTTTAAATCCTAAACTTTATTTATTTACTTTATTTTTCATGTATTTTATTTTAAACCCTTCCAAGACTACCTACTAACACGAGACCCGTTTAATATAGGTCTTGCTCGTTAAACCGATCTCTCCGATTATTCACGACACTATCTTTCAAGTTACTTGTTAATGTGAGTACTTTTTCATCCCCCGCTTTCCATCTTTCGTTTTGGGGGTGGCATTGCATACATATTCAAATTCAAATGATTTATACTTGAGTCTTAAACCACAACACGTATTGTATATGTTTACTTAAATAAATGCTCGATTTGGTGTTATATGCTTTACATGATTATGTGCAAATTCTTGAATGCTAAGGCGGGTAGCCTCTTGAATGCTAAGGCGGGTAGCCTCTTGAATGCTAAGGCGGGTAGCCTCATCAAAGTATGATCATACGTTAATTCCGAGTATATATGGTATCCCCATATAGAAAGGTGTCGTCAATGTATTCTTATTGACGATTTCATTATTGTCGTCAATGTTTTCTTATTGACGGTTTTATTATCTAAATTATTGCTATTATTTATTGTTTTCATATACTAGTTGTGGATTTCATACTATATAGTTATTGTCCAAAACTATGAAAATTGCTCACCAACCTTCGTGTTGACAAACTCTATTTTATGCAATGTTACAGGTTTGATGTTAGCTTGATTGGATTACTTGAAGAAACTTATTATCTTGGCTTTAGGATATTAGAAAATAAAAGAACAAGTTATTTGTTTATCTATCTATTTGGCATTTTGTATGAACAATTGTTGTGTTATTTATGATGATATGGATTTAAATGATTTGTTTAAATATTATAACTTTATAGTGTCATTGTGCAATGAGCAATCATGTCGCGCCTCGACGTTTCTGCCTTCATTGGTCGGGGTGTGACACAAGATCTTTTGGATTTTTGCAAATGTTAGAAGCCAGAAGCCATTGATTTGTTACCAATGGTTCCAAATTTCCAACAACAATATGTACCAAGTATCATTCTTTTTTGAATAATCTCTATATAGTATGCTATATAGTATACGAGTCGTGTTTATATTATAAGCTGCATGCATCGTGAGCCTCTGATCGCCCCAGGTGTTAGGGGGAGTCTTTCCCATGTTCGGAACCAGCTGTTTACTAGCAAGCGTTGAAAGCAGATGCCAGAATGACTCTTTGAATTGAACGACATATGTGTTTGATTATTGCCGGTTAGAAAACTAAATAAGCATTAGTGTTTTGGAAGACACTAACTTAAAACAATCATAACTCTACACCTTTTGAAGTAACAAGACTCACAAGTAATATACAAATACATCTGATCATGTGACAAATAATCATAGCCGGTTTGTCTAAACCAGTTTACTCGAATTCTTTCATGCTTAGTCCTAACTAGTGTTTTAACATGCGAAACGGCACATCGGTAAAACCCGGATGTTCTAAAACCAAGTGTTTTCAGTCCAGAACGTTGAGGTGGTAAGTCGAAGCAAATTCAGTCGGTTTCGGTTACGTGTGCTATTGTACTGGAACTAAAACCAAAAATAAAACAAAAAATTATAAAAATTGAGGCTGACCATGGGGGTTGGCATCGGTCGCTAGAACTCGAGCGTTGGTAAAATCCGAACGTTGTCGATCTCGGGTGTTGAGGCCGTGAGTATACGCAAATTCGGTTGGTTTCTGTCGCTGTTTCTAGGTACTAGAACTAAAACAAAAAAAACATCGACATTCGGTTTGTTCTCATTACATTCGTTACGGTACTGAAACCAAAACAAAACGTGGTTAGTCTACACGAATTCTGTCGGTTTTCGTCACGTTCGTTACAATACCAGAACTTAAAAATAAATATGGGAACAATTGCATCACTAAGGTGCCGCCAAGTGGCCTAATAAGGCCCTTAGAGCATTCTCAATCCGTTCCCTAAAATTATTTGCAAATTATATGGTATGATTATGAATGGTTGTGAGTAGAGAATGGAGAAAATTTATATGGAGAAGTTAAATTTGAGGTTTCATTGTAGATACCGTATAAGTTTTTAATATTTTCATAAATTAGTTGTGAGTGAAAGAGAAAGAAAATATGATGATAAAATATATTATTTAATTAAACAGGAGAGAGAACATACATTATTTTTTAATGTAATTATATGATATATATGGATATAGGGTAAAGAACGGGCTGGGAATGCTTATATGATGTATAAGGTGCCGCCAAGTGGCCTAATAAGGCCCTTATGGCACCAAAACTCTCAATTATTATATAACTAGTCTTTCTACACGATGCGTTGCACCGGGGCAACTGGCAAAACCCCAAAATTGAAATATGGATTGTAACATTCGTTACTTTTCAAACCCGACCCATTTTGAATTTTCGGTTTCATTTATATATATATATATGTATGTATGTATGTATGTATGTATGTATGTATATTATAATGTTATTAATTTTCGTTGCACGTATCCAATGTGGCATTCGTCATTTTTATTTGAATTTATATTCGTTAAACCGAACCGTTTCGTCGTTTCAAGCACGTATTTTGACTCAATTAAATCATCGTAACGGCCTTAGACTTCTATATTACGCGCTAATCATCAATTATAACGTATTATAACATTCAAATCCGAGCAAATTAATCCCGTATTACCCGGAAACCGCCGGATTTATGTTAAACATTCAATTACGAGACATTAACACTAATCATTTCAATTGTTAGTATAAATATGGCCTAGACATCTATCTAAACTTGCTACAATCAACGATTTAACATAAAATAATCTCTATATTATCCCAATTGATCGTCCAAAGTCTTTTCCGGCGAGCTCGTGTTCACTATCAAAACATCATCCTACCGGGTAATCTTTATATGGTTTTTATTTAGTTTTGGCCGACGATTGAAACCCCTAACATAATTTTTTTATGTTAATGAGATTACGATTTTATAACAACCTTAGAAATCCATCCGATTTTTTTATGTGAAAATACAATTACTCCGATACCCGTTTTGCTTGGCGTTGTCCTAACATGTTGAACTGGTAATGCCTCCGATTAAAAATTTCATTATATTGGTCCCCTCCCATCGGGTGAGAGCTTTCGATTGCTTTCATCAACCTGATTTATTATGTACCATTCTCTACGTGATTATCCTTATGCTATTGAATGGAAATAGAGAATCCAATCCCCTTATGATCCGTTCATTTATGCTAGCTGTACATAGGCAACATGCCCAACACTATTGGGTATTGGGCTTCACCTAAATAAAGTTGGTAAGGTTTTGGTCTTGGAGAATGTTCATTAATAGTTGCGAGCTACGACTAACCCCCTCTGAGGCTATGTGTAATGATTAGCGTCTTTTAATAATTATCATTCTTTTTATTAAGAAAAAAAAAACAAAACAAAACATTTGTAACTGATGATCTCATTTCACTCATTATAACTTCCAGACATATATGGGCATTATTATAGCAATGCCCCAATATTGACTCGTTACGTATATCCTAAGAGTTAAGCTTTACCAGAGTTTTATGCTCGGACCCAAACAATAAAAGTAATGTCCAAAATCATACAAAAGCCTAAAAGTCTATAATATTTTAAAATACAAGTTAATTTTAACTAGTCAGAGACCGAAAAATAAATATGATTTATTCGACCTTTTACCAAAATCATGAAATACTAAATTGAATTTTAAAGTGAGACGGTTCTATTGTGCAAGTAATTAGATTATGATTTGGGTGATTTACACAACCATAAACTAATTTGTATACTAAAATATTATCTCTCTCATACCAATACTTCTAAGAGCATATATGATGTCCGTCAACTTCCACATACACGTTGATATAGAGGAGAGGCAACCAATTAAGGTCATTGTAGGCATGAAAGAGAGAGGGATAGTTGCTAATGAGAGGAGAGGCAACAAAGTCGGTCTATTGGTATTGGTGGACGACGTTCCAATGAGAGGTCCGTGAGCAACTTACGTTGTAGATGGTCTAACTAAAAATCTTATTAAACATACATCAAGATCACATAAAGTAAATAACTGTAACGTGTTATCTTTACATATCATAATTCCGTTCAAAAGTAGAGTATTGTATAACACAGACATCAAGTTCGCGTAAACCAATAAAATTTATGGGTTTTTCTGTGGTTATATTATCATTAAGATATAGTATTTTTGTTTTATGGGGGTATATAATAGCGACATTTGTAAAAGTCAAAAGTCTTTGATGATTTTAATCGAAAGCAATTGATCACAAATAAAAATAAAATATAAGGTATTCGATTTGACACTAATGCATTAAACCAAATTTGAACGGCACTTGACACTGATATGATATCTCAGCCACTAGATTAAGCTCTAGTGAATACGTGAATTATATCTTTTTCTTTTTAACATATTACAGACATGTCAATGGCTCACCCGATCATCTTCATTCTCCAAGTACTAGAGATATTTAAAAAAAAAAAAAACTCATTATAGGTGAAAAAACCCTCTATTTCAACCTGAAACCTCTATTTTATCACAAGTGAAACTTGAAAACAAGATCTCCCCTTTCTAAAAGAGGTATTTGAGTGTATCATCTCAACCAGTTGTACTAGAATTTATTCACACGCGTATATATCCATATATAAATGAAATTATCTAATAAGTATAAAAGAGAAGTTTGGTGTCATAACTCTTATTTTTTATTATTTTAATTGGTTTTTGTTTGTTAAATAAATTAGAAATAGAAGTTGTTAACGTAGTTTGATTTGCTATGGTGGTATGAGGATCATGTTCCACATTTGCAATCTAAGGTCAAGACTTTCCACTAGTAAATCTTAACCCCCTTGTTTCATTATTATTTTTTTCTTCCTTTTTTAGTTTTTTACGTTTAAGGTGCTTTTATAATTACTAGCGGAAGAGCCCGCTCTTTGCGATGAGAAATAGAACAATAACACACGTCATCGAAACCGACCAAATTTGTGTCGCCTTACCGGTTTAACGCTTGAAACCGACAACGCTTGGGTTTTACCACTGTCCAAGTTTTAGCGATTTGTCCGGCGCATTGTACCGGGTGAAAACTAAACTAGTTAGATACAAATTTACTTCATAAAATATAGAGCAAGTTAATTTCCTTTTTGTTTCCTTAAGTTTCGTTCCAGCCTTAAAAAAGAATAATAAATAGATAAAATACTAAAAAGAATAATAATGTTTTGACACACTAATGCAACGTTATGCTCGCACTCCCTCGTAATATTGATTACAGGTAAGGTTTTTCTTTTCTTTTTTTCTTATCCTTTCTTATCTTTTTATTTTCCTTTTCTTCTGAAATCACTCTTAATACCCGAATGAGTAATTCTCACTAGTACATATAATTCTTGCTGAGACAAGATATCAACCGTTCACATTAATTTCAGCTTTCTATGCTTGACTATAGGGAAATTCTCACTAGTACATATAATTCTTGCTAAGAGCATTTTTTTATTCGCTATGGAGCGGTTTCCAACAGGGCCGGCTTCAAAAAAGCAAAAAAAAATTTTAGCCGAAGGCAAAATTTTCCTTAAGTAAAAGGAGTATTTTGTTGGGTTTAAACAATTTAATTTTGATACGAGTTTATTTGGTTTTGGTTGTGTAATTATAAAAATATAAATAAACATGTATCAAATGGGACTAGATACCATAACCTTTTGGCTGGATGTAATACCACTTTGTCACTAGACCAAGCTAGTGGTTATATATGTAATTGTGAATTAAACACTAAATATACATATTGTTTTAATAAAAATAATATATAGAATTTTTGTTTTAAAAAAAATTCAGACCTAGCGGGTTGTCGGGCCTGTAGAAATCGACCACCCATCCCCTCTTAGGACCGGCCCTGGTTTCCAACCGCTCCTTATCCCCTTGCTGTAAATCATTCTTTTGCAAGGTCGGTTCTCTTTTTCTAGTAGTGTCCTTTGAGTTATGTTTTAAATGTGAGATTTTAAAATTTTAAGGTTTAACTATTACTCTCATGTTACGCAAGGTTTAGTTTTCTAAAATTATACTTTTAGCTCCAACTGAACGCCCATCATCCTATTAATGAGATATTCGTATAAACAAAACTTTATTGTCACAACCCCAATTAGTTAATTGTACTATTTTTATTAATTGAGTAAGTTTTTAAATTTACATAAAGTATACATAGCCCCACCTCAATAAACATATAATTATCATATTTAGTGAGATATTCGTATATGCAAAATTTGGTTGCCACAACTTCAGTTAGATAATTGTAGTACTTTTATTAAACGAGTCCAGTTTTCAAAACTTACATAAATCATACATTACCCCACCTCAAGAATTACCCAAAAGATATAAACTAACAAAAATTTACGTGTTTGAAGAGGTAGGTCCCAGCAGAGCCCAGTTGGACCCGCAAGACACACCTTAAACAGGGACGTCTGCGCAGAGACCAACTGGATCCGCAGGACCAACCATGCTCAGAGACGTGACGTCCTTACGCGCAGTACGCAAGCTGGTCCCGCAGGAAATGCCTCCCAATGGTGAAGGACTCCGCCTGTCCCCGCAGCCTCGGATACAAGCCATTAGGGAAGGCCACCCGCGCAGCATGGCTACACGCACAAGGCACTTAGCTCTCGATCATTCAGTGTCACCTGAAGGAATGAGCCAAGCCGGGAGCAATCCCGCACAGAGGCGGGAGGGGGAATACTCCCGCCCAAATAAGCCAGTCCGTATACTGAAGGATCTTTTACTGTACCTGACGAGGTATGGGCGAAAGATCTGATCAGAGATACGACAGCTCACTGATACAGTATGTCGAGCAGCATGCTCCTGTACTGTATCACTATTAGCCGCTGCCTACTCACCAACTACTGCCATACCACGTGCGTAGCCGTCAGTTGGTGGAACAGGAATAGTGTACAGCAGGCCTGGTCGCTATCAGCCGCTACCTACCCACCAACTACCAGCAGGGCACGTGCGTAGGCTACTGTTGGTGGAACAGGAACACTGTTGCAGCCGGCCATACCTCTTTGGAAACCTACCTTCAGCTATAAATACCACAAATGGTATGACCATCTCATCTTATCATCTTACCTTGTATGATCATATCTTATCACATTATCATCATATTATACCTGATATCTACTCTAGCAATCTCTTAATATACTTTTATATTTAAAGAGCAATCTAGTCTGATTCTCACGCCGGAGGGTGGTCACAAGGAGGAACCCCCCCCCCCTTCTCAGTGACGAGCTCACGGTGTCTGTTTTGCAGGTTATCAGAAGAACCATCTTCCAAGGGTCTAACCCCTCGTGGGAAACAGCTATCCAACCCCCAGGTTACCAGTAATCTGTCCGGGGTCCGGTTAGTGTTTCTTCATTGGCGCCATCCGTGCATAAAGCTAGAACTTTATTTTTCTCCAGTTTTTTCAAACTTCTACAAAGATGGTTAGAGAAATTCCGGTAACCACAACCCCAGCTACTAGGGGGAATACCGGCAACACAGTTTTTACGAACACTACCCCGGCTACCGAAGCCGGGGCAAGTGAAGTAAATTTTACGAACACTACCCCACTTACCAAAGCTGAGGCAAGTGCAGTAAATGATCGCCTACTGGGATCCACCGATACCCAGTTTGAGAAACGAAGACTCCCCCGCCAGACTCTCGATGAAGTTAAGGCATGGGCGGAGGCACGACAAAAGGAATTCCAGGCTGAGTTGGACGAACGCTTGCGTTCCGTGCAACAGGCCGACGAATTCGAGTACTGGGAGGATGACTCGGAGGAATCCGACTCCGACGCGAACCCTCGCCATAGGGCAAAAGGGAAGCGTAAGGAAACGGAATCCCAACCGAAAAGGCATTTTGGACAAGCCTTCAAACCAAAAAGCACAGGTGGAAGTCCACGAGACTTCTCTAAAACGTTCAGACCAAACGTTGCAAATGCAGGAACGTCCAAATTTGCAAGGGACATTGCTGAAGCAATCGCCCCAAAGAGTGCCAAACAAATGCCCAACATAGGCACATATGACGGTATATCTGATCCAGACGATCATTTGAACAGGTTCATAGCGGGGGCAACTGTCAGCAATTGGACGGAACCCACGTGGTGTTACATGTTCCAAATGACGCTGGTGGGGGCTGCTAGAGCTTGGTTTGATCGTCTACCGGTCAACCATATCTACGACTGGGCAGACTTCCAACAGAAGTTTAGCCAACACTTCAGCCAGCAACGGAAGTATACCGAGGAGCAATGGACAATCCTCAAATGCATACGAGAGGAAGATGAATCTCTGCCAAACTTCATCACTCGCTTCAACTCAAAGAAGCTAAGTTTGGGCAATATCAGCGAAGATCTTGTTCGCGCTGCCTTCATCCAGGGCGCACATGACCCAGAGCTCATCCGCACCCTAACGGGTAAAGATGGCATGCCATCCACATGGGATGGCATCATGACAGCAGCAAAACGCTATGCGGAAACGGAGAAGCAACTGGGTAAAGATCTCCCACAGAGCACAAACCTCTACACCCAGAGGACGAGAGAGGACAACGTCCTCACCGCCAGACTAAATAAAAAGCGAAAGCTAGGCATTTGGCAGTCAAGGGTAAACTTTGACACCTCATCCGGCTTGCAACATAGAGTGGGCGGAAGGGATAATGTACAGCCGCACCGAAACTCCAGATGGACGCCACTCACCAAAAGCGTCACTGAGATATTCGCCACTGAAGAGCTCCCGTGGCCAAAACCTCCGATAATCCGACATCGTCACGATGCTGATCGGAGCAAATACTGTGACTTTCACAAGACAAAGGGCCACAACACTGAAGAATGCATAGATGTAAAAGACATGGTCGAAGCATTTGTCAGAGATGGGACGCTCGCGCACCTCGTGGCGCAATAAAGGCTGAGCAGGCGGATGCGTGTAGAACCCCAGCTGGGGAAAACGAATAAAAATTCCAGCTTCAACATTGAGACTACATGCTGCGTAAAGAACGAGATCCCGAACCAGGTGCGTATCGGCTCGATGGCGCTCCCATCCCAACATGGAAGGGAGCTCATTTACACAGTTTGCATGTAAATCAATTCCAATTCCAATTTGTAAAGAAAAGGCCAAGAGCCACTTCTAATGGAAATGATTCTCTTTTAAGAACATCGAAGCTGATGATTTTACATTTATACTTTTCTGAACACTAATATGCCGGTTTTCACCGCATAATTACGTGAGGTCATTGCATGGGAAGGCGGTCCTACCCGCACGAACCCAAAAAACGTGACAAACCTTCACGCAACCGCGCGTCTAACGGTTAAACTATGCAACACTGGTGACGGCATTCACATTACGTAAAGTCGTTGCGTGGGAAGGCGGTCCTACCCGCACGAACCCAATAACGTGGCAAACCTTCACGCAGGTCAGTTGAAGGAAAAGTTCAATTCTCCCATTAAATGAAAGTGCCGGTCTATCCGCATGAATCATGAAAGGAAACTGAACACTAACTTATCGACAACCGCGCGTCGAATGGTCAAAAACAAAATTCTTAAAAGGATAAGGAAAACCTACACGCAGGTCAGATAAGGGTAAAGTTTTGCCATCCTACTAAGTGCAAGTGACGGTTCTACCCGCACAATCACGAAAGAGGAAGCAAAACTTCACACCTATTGTCAACCACGTTCAAAGGTTAACTTATCCTCAAAGGATGAGGAAAACCTACACGCAGGTCAGATAAGGGTAAAGTTTTGCCATCCTACTAAGTGCAAGTGACGGTTCTACCCGCACAATCACGAAAGAGGAAGCAAAACTTCACACCTATTGTCAACCACGTTCAAAGGTTAACTTTTCCTCAAAAGATGAGGAAAACCTACACGCAGGTCAGATGAAGGTTAAAGTTTGGCCATCCTACTAAGTGCAAGTGACGGTTCTACCCGCACAATCACGAAAGAGGAAACAAAACTTCACACCTATTATCAACCACGTTCAAAGGTTAACTTATCTTAATGCCTTAGAAATGTCGAAAAGGAAAACCTACACGCAGGTCAGATGAAGGCTAAAGTTTAGCCATCCTACCAAGTGCAAGTGACGGTTCTACCCGCACAATCACGAAGGAGGAAGCGAAACTTTAACCCACTATCAACCACGTTCAAAGGTTCTTCTTCTAAACACTTGGAAAATTGCTAATTTAAACTAAGTATGCAAGTCATAAGTTTATAAAGCAAGGAACCCAAAGAAGGAAATAACAATCTTATACGCAAAAAGATTAATATTTCAAGAATGGCCGGGTAACTACCCGCCTAAAAGAATAAAACTATACAAGTCTATCTTAGCAATGGGAAGGGATCTTCAGGATCAAGCTTCAGGGCCGCTTCCACTTGGACCCGCTCCGTCAGAAGAACGGGGTGGTTCGAGGAACGCTTTGAGGACAGCTAACCCATCATCAGCAGCAGCTACTTCGTCCACCTTCTCCACCACTGGATGCGGGAAGGCGGCGTATTGATTCAATGCTTGGTCATAAATGGCTTCGGTATCCACATCGAACAAAGGGAAGTTGGAAGGCGGGACGCCTTTCTCAACAAACCCTAGACCAAGCAGGAAGCCGGCCTTCTCCCCATCCTCATGAGAAGCGTTGAGGGCTGCGGTCATAGCATCATCGTAAGAGGTCTCTGAAAAGACCCGACGCACAACCTACAAAGAAAAAACACAAGTATTAGAACCTTTTCTTACAAAAGAAAAGCGTGAAGATAAAACTAAACATACTTGAGGCAACGCTTCTCGAAGAAGCCATTGGAGGGCAGCTTGAGCTTCTTTATGGGCGCGTTCGGCTTCGCTCTTGTTAAGGTTGGCAAGTAAAACTTCCTTTGCGGCAGCCTCTTCGACGCCCTTAAGCTTCCGCTCGGTGTGGTCAAGCACCCCCCTCTGGTCCAGGATTTCCTGGAGTTTCTTGGCATCTTCCATTGCCAAGGCATCATGAGCGCGTTGGAGAGCCTCTAATTTGGCCTTGAGCTCCTCATTCTCCACACGCAAAGGCTCAGCAACGGCTTCAGCCTTGGCAGCCCTCTCGGTTGCGTTTCGCGCAGTCTCCCTGGCCAGCCGAAGCTGTTCATTCACAGCTTGGGCAGCCTTGGAGCGGGCCTCGAGTCGCGCCTGAACTTCAACCTCGAGGGCCTTGAAGGCCTTCTCCTTGTCGGCGGCAGCTGCCGCCAGCTGTTGGTTCTCCTCCCGAAGAGCACGCGCCTCAGATATGTCCTTGGCGCGAGCTGCTTTCAACTTGTCGTTTTCACGACAAAGCAGCTCGACGCGCGGCTGCGTCCGGGCCTGGAGAACCCGAAGCTCATTAGTTAGCCTACCCTCCTGGTAGCTAACCATGGCTTCCCCCAACGCACCCGGAGGAGCAGCGTGGCGAGCCCAGTCCACGCACTCCACAGGTGTGCGAAGGGTTGTTCCTCGGCGAATGTTCCATCGTGGAACATACACTTCATTGGAATCCGACACTGCAAAAGAAACAAAGGCAGTAAGGAAAAGATGATAAAAAACATAAGAAAAGAAAGGAACCCTACGCACCTGTAGGGTCAATGACAGGCCGATAGCCGCCAAACCCATCACCTGAACCTAAAGGAAATCCATCCAACAGGTCAGGCAGACGGGAAGGTGGCAAAGATCGGCGGGAAGCCCTGCGCGTACCTGATGGTCCGGCCATCGGTGCCGGTGGCGCGGGCATGGTGGCAGCCGCCGAGGCCGCCGTTGTGGTCGCCGCCGCGGTCGCCGCCTCGTAGGCAGCAGCAGTAACCGCCGGCTCTGTGAAGGATGCTGTAAAAATCGCACTCACAGCCGGCGGTGACGTCATCTCAGCTGGAACAGTCTGCTCAGAGGGAGCAACTGAACCAGCGGTAGCAGGCGCAGGCACCTGGGTCGACGCCTCAGGTAGGCTGACCAAGCCTACCGTCATTGGCGGAAGGGTACTCCTCTGCGCTTACCCCGGAATGCGTCAACATCCACGCCTGCACAAAGAAGAAAGTGTTAAGATAAATTTATGAAGTAATAAATCTACAAAGACAAACTATGATTGTACTTACGGGTTTTCTTGACCCTGAACGTACGGACGGGCGGGGAGGAACCCGATGGAGCCGGCCTCTTGGTACCGGTCACCGTCGTCTTCGTTGGTTCTCCGGAGGTAACGGTCGTAGCCTCCGGAGCAGTGGTCTTCTCACCACCGGGCTCCCCCGCCACCTCTTCACTATCTGACTCCGAGTCAGATAGAACAACTGGATCAGCTGTGGAGGCCTTCTCCTTCCCCTTCACGCCGGCAGCAGCCTTCTTCTTCCGCACAAGGGGAGGACCATCTGCGGATTCCTCAGAAGAAGATAGGATGTAAGGATTTCCAGCAACGGGTACAGCATTGAGGGGTTCAGGATAGAATACCTCCTTACCTGGCCGCCGGTGGCTCAGGATCTCTTGGCCCGGCGGATAGACCTCCACAAACCTATCCGCCGTTTGCTCCAGGATGGGCAACTCATTGTCGTCCAGAGCACGAGTGCCCACCCGCACGGGACTGTCAGCTTCCCGCGGGAACAGGAGCGACTCCAAATTATTCCCCTCTGAATGAAAAAGAAACAGTTAGAAAATTAACTAATATCAGCAAGAAAGACAAGACATACCGTAAGGAATAGAGTTCAAACCGTATTAAAAAAGGATGGGAAACCGGGAAGCATCCTTCCATACCCGGCTCATCCCCAGCAGCACCATCCCGGACTCCGCAAACCGGTAAACCGGAGATTGGACCCGGGATATCTTCGCGAACCATTCCGCCTCCTGGTAGCTGGAAGCGTGAAGGCTCGGAAGCGCTTGACCCTTCTTGAACTTCATAGCAATGGGGATGGCGCGGGCAGAGATGTAGAAGAACTCCCGCTTCCACGATCGGAGACTGCGCTCGGTCACGCAGATCTTCAAACCCTTGATACGGGTTGTCAGGGTGTACCACCCCTGGACGCACCTCCAAGTATAGAAGGTCATCAGGCGGTCCACGTAGGGCTCAATACCCAGAATCCGACACACCCACTCGAAGTGCCGGACCTTGGCAATCGCCATCGGATGCACCTCGGTCAGGTGCACCCCGTGCCTCTCCAGGACACGGTACACAAACTTTGTCAATGGGAACCTAAGGTTCCCATAAACAAAGAATGCAGCATATACCCCGATCTTGCCACTGGGGGCATCGTACACAGTCTGGTGGGATTCAGGAAACTCAGGCTCGAGAGACTCGAGCATGAACTTCCTGACGATGTACTGGTACTGATCGACAGGTAGAGCACACTGGCACTCGCCAGCAGTACTCCTATCGTCGGCTACAGCTTCAGCATCATGAGAAGACATTTTTGCAGAAAGAAGAGTGATTTCGGGAAAATGCTTGCCTGAAGAAGGGGAGTATTTGCCGGAAATCACTAAGAAGAAGAAGAAGAGAGGTGAAAGTGTGGATTACAAAGAGGCCTCTCCCCCTTTATATACTAATCGCAATTAATGCGGTGAATTTAATGCGGAGGAAAGAGAAATCGACGGTGCAATGAAACTATGACACGTGGCAAAAAGCAAGCTGGCAACAGCTGTAGAAAGGACGTGTGCCAGTAATTTCGCGGCCACGCGCCCGAAAAATCACGCCCACGCGCCTGAAAAAGCGTCTGGAATGACCATGTTCTGTCACGTCAACATAACTTCCTGCACGTCCTGACAGTCAGAAGAAACCGTCGCACGACGTTTCAGAGGTTTGGACTGTTATCTTTTCACCAACTCTTCGAATTTCAAAATTCAAAATTCGAAAATATTAAAAAGTAAGCGGGAAAATACCCCTTACCCCTTGGCAAGCAAGTAACCGTAAGACGGATGCGGGTACAGTATAAAGGCAAAACCCTTCACATACCTAGCACCCGCAGGGAATTGAAGCCAAATAAACCTTGGCAAACAAGTAACCGTAAGACGGCTGCGGGTACAGTGTTAAGGCAAAACCCTTCACATACCTAGCACCCGCAGGGAATTGAAGCCAAGAAAACATTGGCAAACAAGTAACCGTAAGACGGCTGCGGGTACAGTGTTAAGGCAAAACCCTTCACATACCTAGCACCCGCAGGGAATTGAAGCCAAGAACCTTGGTGAACAAGTAACCGTAAGACGAATGCGGGTACAGTGTTAAGGCAAAACCCTTCACATACCTAGCACCCGCAGGGAATTGAAGCCAAGTACCTCGGCAACCAAGTAACTATAAGACGGGTGCGGGTACAGTGTAAAGGCAAAACCCTTCACATACCTAGCACCCGCAGGGAATTGACGCCAGGAATACCTTGGAAGTAAAGTAACCGTAAGACGAGCGCAGGTACAGTGTTAAGGCAAAACCCTTCACATACCTAGCGCTCCGCTGGGAATTGAAACCAAGAAGGATCTTCTGGGCAATGCTTGCGGAAACGGAAATAACATCCCCGCATAGCGGGAACGTCGAGAACTACGTTGTTTGAAGCTCCAAGATGGAATTGGTGGTCTTAACATAATTGATCACTATGTTCAAAACTACCAAAACCTCATGGAAAATACATACAACTGGGACTCAATGCTCCTGACTTGCGAGGAGGTTACAGACCTACCCGCATCATACCCAAAGACCAAGCAGGAAACTCGGGCATTTCTGCAAGTGACAAGGACTTCCGCGGAAAGAATCCCCATGGAAAACCTTACAAAACCCTTTTCAAAACCCTTTGCTCAAGTCCAAAAGTTCACCTCACTTTATTAAACACTCATGAGAAGAACATTGGACTGGGGGGACTTGAAGAGGTAGGTCCCAGCAGAGCCCAGTTGGACCCGCAAGACTCACCTTAAACAGGGACGTCTGCGCAGAGACCAACTGGATCCGCAGGACCAACCATGCTCAGAGACGTGACGTCCTTACGCGCAGTACGCAAGCTGGTCCCGCAGGAAATGCCTCCCAATGGTGAAGGACTCCGCCTGTCCCCGCAGCCTCGGATACAAGCCATTAGGGAAGGCCACCCGCGCAGCATGGCTACACGCACAAGGCACTTAGCTCTCGATCATTCAGTGTCACCTGAAGGAATGAGCCAAGCCGGGAGCAATCCCGCACAGAGGCGGGAGGGGGAATACTCCCGCCCAAATAAGCCAGTCCGTATACTGAAGGATCTTTTACTGTACCTGACGAGGTATGGGCGAAAGATCTGATCAGAGATACGACAGCTCACTGATACAGTATGGCGAGCAGCATGCTCCTGTACTGTATCACTATTAGCCGCTGCCTACTCACCAACTACTGCCATACCACGTGCGTAGCCGTCAGTTGGTGGAACAGGAATAGTGTACAGCAGGCCTGGTCGCTATCAGCCGCTACCTACCCACCAACTACCAGCAGGGCACGTGCGTAGGCTACTGTTGGTGGAACAGGAACACTGTTGCAGCCGGCCATACCTCTTTGGAAACCTACCTTCAGCTATAAATACCACAAATGGTATGACCATCTCATCTTATCATCTTACCTTGTATGATCATATCTTATCACATTATCATCATATTATACCTGATATCTGCTCTAGCAATCTCTTAATATACTTTTATATTTAAAGAGCAATCTAGTCTGATTCTCACGCCGGAGGGTGGTCACAAGGAGGAACCCCCCCCCCTTCTCAGTGACGAGCTCACGGTGTCTGTTTTGCAGGTTATCAGAAGAACCATCTTCCAAGGGTCTAACCCCTCGTGGGAAACAGCTATCCAACCCCCAGGTTACCAGTAATCTGTCCGGGGTCCGGTTAGTGTTTCTTCAGTGTTGGATTAAAATAAATTAAGGAAAATCAAATTAAATTGTTAACATCATATCTATATATCTTAAATTAGTAAGTATACTGTGTCACTTGTTTCAATTATATGAAGTCTAGATTTATAGAACATACTTTCTATATTATATGAAAGTATTTGCAATATTCTATTCGTTAAACGCATATATATTCAAAAATTTTGGTGGACGCACGCTTTCATTGCATTTAAGTGCAAGGAACATTGACGACAACTCCTCTTTCGTAAACATGCAAGTGTGTTCTCTATGTATATTTAATGGAGTAGTTGTTGGTTGTTATGAGTTGAGGCACGAGAAAAAATTATTGTTCATGAGTAACGTAACTTGAAGAAACAATGTTTATAATTTTTTAGTATTTTTTGAGAGTGGTTGCTAATGAAAAAGATATAAAAGAAGTGATAAAGATATAAAAAAAATATTATTTACGAAGAACGAGATAAAAAATCTACTACTATAAACTTTTATCAAATTCTATCTTTAATGTAACTTATTAGTTTCTCCTTTTTTATGTAACTTATTATATTACCCTTTTTTAGACCATTGAAAAGAAAGCATGCCGCCAATTCTGAATAAAAATGCATGGATGATTTAATACCATTTCTCACAACAAATGCCTCACCAAAATTAAAAACCAAACCACATTCTAAAAATCCAATGGCTAGTCCTCTCAAAGACCTTCACTTTGTGCTGTTTCCACTAATGACTCAAGGTCACATGATACCCATGTTCGACATAGCGCGACTACTAGCCGAACGGGGTCCGACTGTCACCATAATCACCACTCCTGTTAATGCTAAACGTTTCAAACCGGTCATTGCTCGGGCAATCCAAGAAAAGCTCAAGATTCAAGTTCTTGAACTTGAACTCGCATTGAGCGAAGTTGGTCTACCCGAAGGATGTGAGAATTTTGACTTGATCCCATCAGCTGAATTGTTCCCTAAACTATTTACGGCTGCGACTATGTTAGCCGAACCAGCTGAAAACATGCTTCGGGGACTAAGTCCGGCCCTGAGTTGCATCATTTCGGATAATCTTTTGGCTTGGACAAGTGATATAGCTCAAAAGTTTAATATTCCAAGGATTATTTTCCATGGGCCAGGATGCTTCACCTTTCTATGCTTACATATTGCAATATATACGAACGTGCTAGATGACATAGCCGTCTCTGATACGGAGTACTTCGTGCTGCCTGGCCTTCCTGACCGCATCGAACTTACCAGAGAGCAGGTAAGAGTGTGCATTGGTCAGTTTTGGATTTTAATCTGACTAAAAAGGAAATTTTGGTTTTTATGTAGAAAATTGATTGGCTTTTGATTTTTCATATCGGTTTGGTTTGGTTATGAATTTATTTTACTGGTTTCAGGTTTGGGTAATAAATTTTGGTCTTAAGCCTATTATTATTATTATTATTAATCACTGAATTCTGGTATTTAATTTTTAGTCCATAGCAATGAATTTAGGTCATAAATCCTATGACACGCATTTAAACAAGTTTGGCACGATTCGCGATTCAGTTTTACTGTTTTAGAGTTCAGTTTGATTTGGTTTTGAAGTGAGGCATAATTAAAACCGTACTGTATCTTTTGTTTAAAAAGACATAAGGCTATTTTGGTTTGTTTGGTCCAGTTCGGATTTGGAGCAACAAATAACCAAAGCCAAATGGTAATTTTTGGTTTTCAGAAAAGAAAAACCAAACCATCAGTTATTATTTTGAGTCAGTTATATTGGTTTGGTTTTGAAGTTCGATTTGGTGCAGTTTGGTTTTAGAGAAAGGCATAACCGAAACTGAACAGTAACTTCTGTAAAGAAGTAAAGGAAAAAAAACGAACCTTTAGTAATTAGTGCGTCAGTTATTTCTGTTTGTTTTTGTCGGTTTCGATTTTGGTTTGGTTATTGGCTCTTTTGCTCGTCTTAAATGTAGGCTTGTAGTTGGGGTGGAAAAACCTTAAAGGAAGCCGTGGCTTTTGTGGAATATGTACGAAAGGCGGAACAAGATGCAAATGGGATTGTGGTTAATAGTTTTCACGAGTTGGAGCCTAAATATGTCGAAGAACTCGCAAAGACAAAAGATAAAAAGGTATGGTGTATTGGTCCGGTTTCACTATGCAACAAAAGTTTCCAAGACATAGCCGAGAGAGGAAGCAAGGGCACCATCGACGAACAAGATTGCTTGAAGTGGCTAGACTCTAAGGAGCGAGAGTCCGTAATGTTTGTTTGTTTAGGAAGTCTGGCTCGTGTTTGCACCGAACAAAACATCGACCTCGCGTTGGGATTGGAGTCATCAAACAGACCGTTTTTATGGTGCTTACAACATGCAGCAGAAGAGCTCGAAAGATGGTTCTTGGAAGAAGGGTATGAAGAAAGGGTGAAAGATAGAGGGCTCATAATACGCGGGTGGGCCCCGCAAGTATTGGTTCTATCACATCAAGCCGTGGGTGGGTTTGTAACACATTGTGGATGGAACTCGACTCTTGAAGCTGTTTCAGCAGGAGTCCCTATGGTTACATGGCCACAATTTGCGGACCAGTTTATAAATGAAAGGTTTATAGTAGATGTTCTGAAAGTTGGAGTGAAGATTGGTATGGAGGCTCCGATTGTCGTTGGTGAGCAAGATAAGTTTGGAGTGGTCGTGAAGAAAGAAGACGTGAAACGATCAGTAGAAGATGTTATGGACAAAGGAGAGGAAGGTGAAGCAAGACGAAAGAGATGTAGAGAACTCGCGGAATTGGCGGAAAGAGCTATGGAGGATGGAGGTTCATCTCGCCTCAACATGACATCCATGATTCAAGACATTAATGAATTATGTTTATAATCTGATTAATCTCTATTGTTATAATTTATAAAACATAGTGTATTTTTTTTTCTTTGAAAATGTTTGATTTTGTGCTTGGACTTCCTATTTTACAATATATATAACTATTCTAACAATAGGGCCCATTTTAGATGGCCTAGCACATAGGCATCATAAAAATGCTAGATTGGCTCTTAATTATATAAATTCTGAATAGAGAAAATTTTTAGTATAAATTATAATATCAAAAAAAGTTGTTTTTAGGTATTATAAATTTATAGGTTACAAGTCACAATCAATCATTAACTTTACTCAAAATAGCATACATGTTAAGTAGAGATGAAATTATCTACAATAACTGGAAGTATTAATTTCGCTCAACATAACCAACATTCTAGCCGTACTACAAATAAACAATAAACACCAAGGATTAAGAAAAACCAAATTATTTAAGAGCTTTTATGATGTTTATTTATTTTATTTTCATTTTTTAATTGCAGTTATTGGTCTGTTTCTTGACTATTTTTCCATGTTATTCACACGTACAAGTCGAGCATTTGAGTAATCAATATTTGATCCCTCGACAATATAACCTCGGTCCATCAATGGAAAGAGGAAAACAATATGAGGTATGTGGGATATGAAGCCCTTAAGACTTTCGAATGTGATTGGTTATTAAGCGTGAAAATTGGAAACGTCTAATGCTTCCTGGTTCTTCTTATTGAGCTATGGTGTATGATTAAGTATGATCGATCTGTTATGACTATAATAAATAGTTCATTGATCTAACTTATGAAACAATTAGCCAGCTTCCTTGTGGTAATTCTAGGCATTAGGCGCTATTCAGCTTTCAAGATTCCAAACCTTCTATTAAGTAAGTGCGAGTTACGACTGTGAGTTTGGTTTTAGTGAAGCTTTATGCAGGTTTTCGAAGTTGTTTATATGTCCAACTATTTTAAATACATTTAAACCGTACCTGCAAGTTTTTGATGTGAAAAATTTATAAAGTCTGTA
This sequence comes from Bidens hawaiensis, assembly GCF_021521415.1. NCBI lineage: Eukaryota > Viridiplantae > Streptophyta > Magnoliopsida > Asterales > Asteraceae > Bidens > Bidens hawaiensis. The sequence goes on along the minus strand of NW_027500740.1, from coordinate 27,862 downwards.
GTTACAGAATGAGCGAATCAAATAATCTAGTAAATAACTTTATATATCTGTGCTATATAGTATATAATGTTCCAACTCTTTACGTCATAACTAGTTCTTTATGCTAATACTCTCTTAAAAAGTCATGAGGAGCCTAGATTTTTTTGACGGTGTTTGACTATGTGGTATGCCATTAAGCCTACCTATCACCAAACCTGGGTTTCTTGGACGAAATTTCAGTCGTCCATTATTAGTTTACACACCATCTGACCACCAGACCAGAGGCCTTACGGCAAAATAGTTTGGGTTATAGTCTCACAAATGAGTGCCGGCTAGAATACGATGTTAAATAGATTTTGGCAAGTTCGATGATAACAATGGAAGACTGAGACATATGTTGGCCTGCAGGCAAACTAACAAATTGGATTGTTCTAGATGACTAGGAGGCTTAACGTAAGCACTTACATCAACACGTACAATTATCGGTTTATATATGTAGAATTGTAAAAAAGAGCAAAGATCATCTTATACACCACCATAATTTGGATGATATATTGATACATACACAACGTAAAGTTACCATGACACCATATATCACGTATGTACTTCTTGATTCAAGAATTCATGAATTTGTATTTGGACTAACTGAATATACGTAAATGGGTTAAACAGTAAGATCGTGTTTGCTATTTAAAAGAGGTTTGTGGCGCAACTTGTTGCCTGTTTACTTATTACTTCGTTATAATTGTTTTCGATGATAATTTATAAAAGGAATATCACTTTTTAAGTTTGCCATACTTTCAAATCCAAATTCCTATATTTGGCCCACATTTTGACTTCATATTTGTCTAAAGTTTAGTGATTTATTTAATTTTTTAAGTTATTGAAATCTTTTTTTTTTTTTCATTAATTATGTTTCCCTCCTCTCCTTCAATTGTTTGAAAGAGTTTTGTTGATTATTGATAAAAAGTTGATGCGAAAGTTTGTCGTCTCCTACTTGAGATCTAGACATGAATGCTTCGGCTCCAAAGAACCATGCTTGGTGAACAATTACCACATCTACACAATACCGGCCTTTAGTTAACTAACTTATTCTCTTTGGCTAATTTTTCGGTTATAGCTTCAATCATCAATGTCACTCATGTTGAGGTGAGATGAACCCCCTTCCTTGATTGCTCTCTTCGTCATTACCCCAAGTTCCTTAGCTCTCTTATGGTTTACGCTTCATTTTCACTACTCATCAAACCTTCAACACATATTTAATGGCTTCCCTCCTCACCGTCACATCAAACTTCCCTCGATAAGTAATTGGAACCTCTTCACCAATCTTTACACCGTTCTTCAACACATCTACAATTAGCCTTTCATTTAGAAATTGTTCCGCAAAATGTGGCCATGTAATCATTGGCATGTCACACCCGGCATCAAGGGCCTAGCAGTATGACCAATAGTTGGTACTGGTTTTATTAATTTATCAAAGTTTGATTACGCAGCAGAAAATGTTTAATAAAATATTTACTTTCATAACATAGGGAATTAAATACCATTTTTCATTTTACAATGCTACTTGCTTTAAAACAAGTTTCACATATGCTTTGTTTACAAAATATAGCTGACCCATCAGCTGTATTCTATGCCTAATGATCTTCTATCTCTATCGGACATATCCACTTCTATCCTTACACCTTACCTGAAAACACTTTTAAAAATACGTCAGCTATATGCTGGTGAATAAAGCTGTAACACCCCGGCTAAAGCGGAAACGCCTGAGTGTGACGTACAGATTGCTCAAACACACATGACACTATTAGGCGACCATAATAACATTATTTCATTTTAATCTTCATGTAACACAAGTTTATCAAATAATACAAGTTGTAACAAATAAATAAACAAATGATAAGTTATTCTTTGAATATCCTATAGGCATGCTATGTGTCTTCTAACTTTCATCCTCGTATCTTTACACCTGTAACATATGTATAAAATAAAGTCAGCTACGAACATAGCTGGTGAGCTTCCACAGTTTAAATACGTACGTAAAAACCATACAACTCATGGACAAGTGATAAACGAGCAAGTAAGTCCTTTCCAATTGGTAACAACCAACGTACTCGGGAAATCGCGCAAGTAAGGTCCTTTCCAGTTGATAGCAATCAACGTACTCGGATAATGAGGCTCTTTTCCACTCGATACAAATGGACCGGAGTGCAAAGGGGGGCGTATGATCATACTTAATGAGGCTTCCCAACCATGCAAGTAATATTTGTGCAAGTAATACAAGTAACACACAAGTCCATATACGAATTGTAGTTTTGTAATAGAAGTAACAATACTTGAATTTCAATATGGATACATATGCTACCCCAAAACAATAAAAATATTAAAAAGGGGTGGTGAAAAACTCACATTGAAATTGAAGATAAACGTTGCAATGAAAACCAAAAGCATGATAACGAAACCGAAGCGGTCGAACATGCGTTAAAGAAATCCGAAACGATTGAACTTCTCGAACTATAATTAAAACAAAAGCAAAGTCTAACTATCGGGATTGAAAAGGTTAAAATTATTTTGTTAACGGAGTTAAGCATTATTTAATGTAACTTTTATTATTTTATGGCATTTTTATATTTTAATAATATTGTTTAAGCTTTAACGGGTTTTAACGATTTAAATTAATATTTTATTAATAACTTAACGCTAATACGACAATTATGATATTTGCGAATCACGGATTTTAACTATAGTTTTATCTAAAAAAAATGATTATGTTTACAATTTATCAAAGGTAACGAGCTATAGTCAACGAAACGGAAAAATAAAATAATTTTATCGGGTTTAATGAAGGTGAACGTTAGCTTTTAGGTGAAAAATGTTAAACTTAGATTTATTGTAACATCCTAAAATTTTAATGATGAGTAAAGGAAGTTATGTTTAGTGATTTCGCGTAATTAATTAATATCGGGTAAGGAGCGGGTCTTGGACTTGGATTAATTGAGAGGGGTTAAATGAGAATGGGATTTCAGGGATATAAATACCCCCCAAATCCCAAAATATCTTCATTTTTCACCAAACTCCCTAACACTCCAAAAACACACACATACCACACTAACTTCGCCGCCGGACCGAAGGCAGATCCGGGCAGATCCGGCAGACCCGAGTGAGAGAGAGAGCGATTAGTGGTGATAAGCAAGTAAACGAGATCCAAACAAGCCCAAAAAGGTATGATTCTTGATCTTTGAAGTTTAAAGATCCAAGCTTTTTAGTGTATAAACGACCAAAAATGGTCGGGTAGCGTAGTGGGTGATATTGAACCATAGCAAGGGTGTTAAAATCGCTCGAAAGGCCGATCAGAAACTAAAACAGCGGCTGTCTGGGCAACTTCGCCTTCATCTAGGCAACTTCGCCTTCAAAGCGACGAACTTCGCCTGCAAGCTAAGTTCGCCTGATGAACTTCGCCTGCAAGCTAAGTTCGCCTGATGGCAACTTCGCTGTAAAGTTAAGTTCGCCTAACTGGTAACTTCGCCTGAGGCCAAGTTCGCCTGATAACAACTTCGCCTGAAGCCAAGTTCGCCTGATGGCAACTTCGCTGTAAAGCTAAGTTCGCCTAGCTGGTAACTTCGCCTAAAGCTAAGTTCGCCTAAGGTTAACTTCGCCTAAAGTCAAGTTCGATTAGAAAATAAATTAAAAATCTAATGAAAAATGTGTTAAGACAGTTAATGGAAATAAAATTTTTCCAAGCTGACCTGGCAGCTCGACCCCAGCCAAGGGCTCTGCCCCTTGGACCCTGCTAGGGGCTGCCGCCCCTAGACCCCGCTGCCAGGGGCGCTGCCCCCGGACCCCCGTTCGTTGTGGGTAGTAATTAAGACTAGAAAGATGTTATAAGTAGTGATAGTTAAATTGATATGTATACTTGTTATACAGTCAGCCGTGCACAACTGAAGAAAGGGATTACGATCAACGGAGAACGTAACCGTGTTCAGGTGAGTTTCTAGCCCCATTTATGTGTTACGTTTTCGGGGTTGTGTGCATACTCAATATGTTTGTTAATACACTTATCCTAAGAGATAAGTGTATGCCTTATGTGGATAATGTGAAATGTATGAATGATTGCTTGATAGTACGTGAACGATCTTCGGATATTGCACGTACTGTCAGGTTGTAACGCTATGTATAAGGTAAGTATGTTATGTATGTTTATATGTATGAACATGATAGAGATAATAGAAGAAAGAAATGATAATGTATGGTTACGAAAAGGGTACCGAGCCCTAATAATACTCGAGGTATGATGTATGGTTGTATGGTTACGAAAAGGGTACCGAGCCCTAATAATACTCGAGGTATGATGTATGGTTGTATGGTTACGAAAAGGGTACCGAGCCCTACTAATACTCGAGGTATGATGTATGGTTGTATGGTAACGTAGGGGGAATCGAACCCTTCTAATATTCGAAAACTAGGGACCAGACCCTTATAATATCTGAGATGATAGGGACCAGACCCTTATAATATCTGTGATGTTAGGGAATCGAACCCTTCTAATATTCGAAAACTAGGGACCAGACCCTTATAATATCTGTGATGATAGGGACCAGACCCTTATAATATCTGTGATGTTAGGGAATCGAACCCTTCTAATATTTGAAAACTAGGGACCAGACCCTTATAATATCTGTGATGATAGGGACCAGACCCTTATAATATCTGTGATGTTAGGGACCGAACCCTTCTAATATTCGAAAACTAGGGACCAGACCCTTATAATATCTGTGAGGTTATAGGGCGAATGGCGCTTTAAAAAGTATGATTATGTATGTAAGGAAAGCATGAAGGTAAAAATGAACGTATGATTATGAATGTAAAGAAAGTATGAAAGTAAAAAATGAAAGTAAAAGCTCTTAGGTGTATATGAAAGAAAGTTAAGAGATTAAGTATGAAGCGTAAGAATGTATTGTATGATTATGTGATTAACTAGAACTCACTCAGCGTAGCTGACTTTTAGTATGCACGCAGGTGAGTAGGATGAGGCAGCTCGCTTGAGGAGACACATGGCACTGAACAAGAATCTGGCATCTGAAGACTTATGATGTTTTAATTTTAATGCTTTAATGTTGAAAGACAAAGGATGTTTTGAGACAAGTTATGAATTATGTAAAGTTTTATGAAAGTTTTATATTCCGCGTAAATGTTTTAATTAACTCTGATATTTAGAACTGTGTTTATGAGTAAATCCAACACGAAAGTAGGGCTACCGGTAACGGGGCCTTACATTTATACATAATTTATTTATGTTAAAATGACTTTATTTGATTTAAAATAATTTTTAATAATCTATTTGGTTTATTTAATAATATAGACGACTTAAAAGAATTCGGTTCATTTCCGGTCGGATCTGGACTCAACTTTAGGTTGGGTTCGTTTCCGACATGGTAAAAAGTATTATATTTTAGAGAGTGAGATGAAAAGAATTAGTTTTAGATGTTGGATAAATAAAATAACTAAACCGAACCGAATAAATACATAAGCGAGTCAAGATCGTTTTTGATGAACTACACTATTGTTAAATAAATAATATAACATTAAGTTCTAAACGACACGAACAAGCAGAAACTAAAAACATACCCGGAACAAGAACTTAGATAATAAAAGAAGAAATCTTGAACTTCACGGGTTGACTTCATAAATCAAAGTAGGTGAAAATCACCAAAATGAGAAAATAACAAGAATCTTTTGTAAATTGAGTTGTGAGGAAATGGGAAGGAATGGAGCTCTATCTATAAGTGAAGTGAGCTAGAGTTGTTTCAATTGTATTAAATTGGTCAAAATACTTAATGGGTCATGAATGCCATTTAAAATTTGTAATTGGTCATAAAAATTAAATTGTAACCTACAATTTATATTCAAACACATTTATTATCATCATAAAGAATTTTGACCAAGATTTAAATGTAGTAGGAATGTATTTTTCTTCATCTTTTAAAACCAACTAAGTAAAAAAAATGTGACATAATTAAATAATAAAAAATGTACTTTGGTTATACGTAAGTAATGTTATCTATGCGACATTTGAATAAAGTATATATATATATATATATATATATATATATATGTTAGTAATGGTTAATATATTTAAATAACTTTAGGAAAAGCTATTACATATGAAATATGTAACATATGATTGTATTTATAACTAAATGGATCACCTCGACTAATAAAATGGATTAGTTTTCAAAATATATTTACTCTTTAGTCCTTGAACTTTGAGGTGCAATCTATATGAAATAGAATTTATATAACTTGGATATTTTTATATTTTACCCGCACAGTTTGCAAATTGTTTTATCTTTAAAACATTGACTTTCGTTAATTGCGCAAAATTAATTGAAAGCGACAAATGATAACCGTAAATCCTCGGAATTCAATACGAATAGAAAATGAAGGTATGATAAACGACGAACAAGAGTACATTAAAATGAAAAACCGGGTCGGTTTAACGAACACAATACTAACTCAAAAATGACGAATGTCACTTGAAGTGAAACTTAAGAATCTTTTAATAATATATATATTTATAAACAAAAACCGAAAATTTGAAATGGGTCGGGTTTTCAGATTTGAAAAGTAACGAATGTTACAAAAGCTGACTCGATAAAAGGTTTTCATAACTCGTTATGACACAATCACTAATAGCGTTCAACGAGTCAGTGGGTCTCAATCCTATCTCATCGGAACTAACCATGCGCATAGACCACTTAGTGGACGGTTATGTGCCTTAGAAACATTTACTTGCCTTATGGTCAGTATGTCTGTAATGTGCCCACTACAGATCATATATGACATATGTGCATTTTCGCTTGAGAGTTTAATTACTAACTTGTATCAAAACATTTTAGAGGATTTGAACCAAACTTCATGTAAATACTTTTCTAACTCTTTACATATGGATAACCCTCCATAATCTAAAAGAGTAAATATTTTTCTAACTCTTAATTAAAAATGAATAAATATCCATAATTTTATACGAGTAATACTTTAAAAAGGTTATATGTATACACGATATTAAAAAGGTTAGGTGTATTCACGACCTTTTGATGAGCTGTTCAACTAACAATATCTCTATATTTGATAAACGATTACCTCGGGCCTATAGTTCGAGAATTATAGTTTAACAATTTAGATTGTTCAAATGATCTAACTTCAGACCTTTAGTCCGATTTATAGCTTTAGCCCTGGTAAAACATTTCTTTTGATATAAAAGTCAATTTTAATCAAAATGATTATTTTAGTTCGTATGACGTTTGGTGTGACATGATTTGGTCTAATAGGTTTGAACACTCTCATCAAGCTCTCCAGGAAAGTAAACAGATCCCGCTGTTGATTGGTATTTATACGAATTACTTTCCTTAGACAAGAAACTCGACTACCGGTATTGTCATTCTTCCAGTTACTACATGCCCGTCACGCTTTTCTAGTTTAATCTTTAATATTAAAAAATTAATGTTTCTTCCTATTGAAGAAAGCCAGTTGACAATAACGTTTGTATGTAAAACTTTATGTTTCTTCGTAATAAAGAAACATTTATTTTTGTAAACCTTTATATATAAAAAAACTTAATTAATCTATAAACTTTTCAAGGTTTAGGCTATAATTCGACTAGGATCTAAGCTATGAATTGAAATATCATAGCTCTTACCTTAAAATGGATATAACACTTAAGGACGAACAAAGTACTTCGACTATACGTAGGGTGTCGGGGTATGAAACGTCGAAACTCTAGAATGGCGTCGAGACGCCAACTCGGTGGCACAAACTTTGAGAAGTGAGAGTGGTTTGGTGTTTTAGACGCCCAAATCCTCTATTTATAGTCATTTTCTTTACACCCCCAGTTTGGACCGTCGCTACATGTGTCGCTCTTGATGATGAGTCGTGTCATAAGATGTTGACATATAGCATTCATAATGATTAGTCATCTGCCACATGTCACCTTTTGAGGATACGTGTCCTTATGCGTTGACACATGTCATTCCATCCGATGAGTCATAAGACATGTGTCGCTTCCATATAAATGTAACTAAAAGACTTACTAGTCTCTCAACCTTCTAAATTGTCAAAATTGGTATGGAAGTTTTCGGGATGTTACACGACAACCCGACACAAACATCTTCTAGAATTGAGTTCCAACCACAATGTGTCATGAAGCCACCTAGAGCTTCGTGCGACAATATCATGTTGTTGTTCCAACACCCATCTCCCAAATCGTCACTTGTGCGTCTAACGACCCAAACGAAGGGTATGTTGGATGACTATAGTCCAAGTGCTAACTCAATGGCTTGGTCAGCCCAACCACTAGCTAGACCTCCAAAGCAAACATAGACCACAGACCCTGACTCCCTCGAGTCCAACCATTTCAAGCACTCGAGGCTCAATCTCTCGGTGTTTGGAGCCTTGTTACTTCTCTCGGCTATATCTTCAATGCGTTTATTGCGTAGTGAAACCGTTCTGATACACCACACCTTTTTATTTGTTGCCTTGGCAAACTCTTCAACATACTTGGGCTCTAACTCCTCAAAGCTATTAACCATGATCCCTAACGCAGTTTTCTCTGCCTCTTGTGTTCGTTCAAAAGTCTCTTGAGTTTCTTTTGTTTTTCCCTTTCCCTGGCTTACAACCTGCGGGGTTTGGTAGCTTCAATCTGATCAGGCAAGGCCAGTAATGCAAAGTAGTCTGAGTCGGATTTAAATTCGTCTAGTATGTTTGTATTTTTCATTGTGTTTATATAATGATGCAAAGGATCCAGTTCCATAGAAACAATTCTTGGAATGTTTAACCTCTTTGCAATATCACTACTCCATGGAAAACCTCCATTCAATTCTTGAGTTTTGCTTTAATTGCGTGATCAATGATATGTTTGATATTGTTTGTGTTGACAGAGTTGTGATCATGGTAACCATAGCGCCGTGTTGAGCTAGCATCCGCACGATGTCCACCATGGGGATTAAGTGACCTTGAGACGACCATGGGAACAACACGAAGTGAAGATTTGTGGGAGGGGAAGCCATTGCAGTTTTAGAATTCAGTTGTTTGGTGGTACTCTTTGAAACTACCCACAGGGTATCCAATTAATATAAATTGAAGTTATAATATAAAAAATATTGTGTTAGATAAAATATGTTAAAGATTTTGGAGCTATCTAGTTGGAACGAATTCTGATTTTATCAATAAAGTACTTAATATCAAGTTTTGGCCCTTTCTTGATATCAGTGTGATCCATGTGTTGCATTGAAAATTAAAATGTCACATTACAAACCGGATTTTGCATAAAGAAATAATATGATATGATTCTATAACCTATTTTAGGTTATACAAATGAATGAGCCTACGAGTTTGATTTAAGTATTGACTCTTTCTTTATGTCCATATTCCATCTCACCGTGTTGAATTAAAAATGAATGTGCCTTGACACAAGCATCCGGATTAAGTCGGATTTACATTAAAAGCATTTATGATCAAAATTTGCGACAAAAAAAAAACAGTAGTAAAAACCAAATAGTAAAAATTGATTCAATTTTGTTAGAAGTAGGGGTTGATTTAAAAAAGGGCCTCAAAAGCATGGTAAAAAATGGTAGAAAGACTTGGTTTTGGTTGGACTGGTAGCTTTGGCCGGCCCCGTTGTATACGTGCTTTCCTAGGTTGTTTGCCATTGAACAGGTGAAAGAGTGTGTAGTGGCTGATCGGCTTATGATGGATAGTTGGGTGTATGGGCAATGGTATTGGAGTAGAGATCCGGCTGGTAGTGAGGAGTCGGAGGAGATGAGGCGGTTGCTTCAGTTATGCTTAGAGGTGCATATCTGTCCAGGAAGTGATAAAAGTGGTGTGGAGGTGTGATACCTTGGAAGGTTTCTCGGTACGGAATATTAAAAACCTACTATCGTTAAACATGTATGCATCCCCGGTGGTTGGTTTTGATTGCAACCGACTGGTACCGAAAAAAGGTTGGTTTTGTGAATTGGCAGGAGGCCCTCGATCGGTTACTGACATTTGACGCTTTAGAAAAAAGAAACATCCCGGTAGTTTCGAACCTTTGTCCATTTTGTGGCTAACTAGAGGAATCAGTTGAACATGCTTTCAAATCGTGTGGGTTGGCGCAAACTTTGTAGAGTGTTTTGTCTTTGTGGGGTAAGGTGCCAGATCTCTTCCTTTTCAGTTTTCAAGACATGTTAAATGCACACAAATTCCTGAGATTATCTAACGAAAGGGCCAAAGTTTTTCAAGCAATTTGCTTAATAGCAACTTGGTGTTTGTGGAAGAAAAGAAACGATATTGTGGATAATGGGATATTGGTGCAAATATCGGGTCTAATGGAGGAAATAAAGGTACTTGGTACCTTTGGATTAAAAATAGGGGGAGGAAAACAGGCTTAAATTGGGAGGCTTGGTGCCGGTTTGACATGTAATAGTTGGTTGTGGGCTGTTTTGTTTCCTTGTTCATTTTGTTGGGTTGGATCTTTGGTGTTGATGTATGTACTTTCCCTAGCGTCTCGTTAGTTTTTTATTCAATTCTTTGTAGGTCGTTCAAAAAAAGGTATTAAAATTAGTGACCGATATAATAATGGTTATAAATTTAGTGGCCGACCTATATACGGCCGAACTTTACGACCATTTATCTCCGCTCGCAATTTTATTGAAAAAATCATAAAAACTCAAAACTAATGAATAAATAATTAAATGAGAAAATTATTGTTTGAGTCCCTATGTTTAGAGGCGGAGTCACGTTTAGTCCCCAAAAAAGTGAACTGCTTAAATCCTCGTTGTTTAAAAGTGAACTGTACGCGTCCCGCAATCTAACAGCCGTTAACCATGACTTAATTAAGGGTATATATGTAATCTTGCATCTAAAACACATTTACCCTAAATATATTACCATCGCCGTTCAATTTTATAGTCAACTTACCTTCATTTTTCAATTTACTCATCACCGTTCAATTCTCAACCGCCGTTCACCTTCGTCGTTCAATTTTCAATCGGTGTTCAATTTTCAACAGGCGTTCCGTTTGTCTGATGGAATTTACAGCCATATTTCACATTCGTCGTTCACTTTCATCGTGGTTCTGACGGAATTTACAGCTGCCTTTCAAAGGTGTAACGGAATTTATAGTCGTCGTTCAATGATCCGTGGAGTGTGGAGGCTACATCTTCCAGACAAGGAATTTGATATACAAACTTACAGTAAGTTCAAATTAGTTTTTTCTTTTTTTTATTGATTCTTTTTGGTTTTGTGTTATTAGTTTAAATTATACTAAAAGTTTGATTTTTTTTTTGTTTTAATTACAGATGATAACAGCTTATTTACCTTTAAGATTTTCCATGGTGGTGAGTTTTCTCAATTTTCGGTTAGAGCTTACGGGGGAGGCCGATCGGTTTTCATCAACAATGTTGAGGTTGGAAAAATTGGTAAGGGTGATTTGATGGATATGGCCAGGAATCTAGGATATCCTCCTAGAGAGGTACTTTACTTTCATTTTAGAGAACCAAATATGTGTATGCATTGGGGTATACATTCATTGTGTGACAATATTGATTTTAAGAATATATTTGATATTGTAAGAGGTGGAATTAAGGTAGTTAAGATATATGTTGAACATGGGCATTCATGTTTGACAAACAATGTATCGTCCTCTTTCCATTTTGACTTTGCAAATGAAAAGGGGCATGAAGTTGATGTTGACAGAGAATACACATCAAATAGGTTAAATGAGGAAGATGGTAATGAAACTGATTCACATGAATCAGATTCATATAAAACAGAGGATGATCCAGATTACGTTGTTGAAGAAAATGGTTCTGAATATTTGAAAGATGTAGAATTTGACACGAGTGTCTTCAAGTATAATGTAGATGCCGATATGCTTGAAGTTTATAATGCCACAGATAATGCCCTAGATGATAATGAAGGTGATGAACAGGAGAAGAGTATTGGCGTTGACCATGCGTATAGTGATGAAGATAATTCTACTGTGCTGAATACGGTGAAACAGAGGATAAGAAGGAAAGCAATTTTTCCTGCACTTGGGAGTGATGCATGCCCATTCTATGTCGGCCAGCTAATTGAAGAAAATGATACGTTGAATGAAATGGTTAAAACATATGCAGTGGCATCAAGAAGAGATCTTTACATTTAGAAAAATGACAATATAAGGTATAGAGTTGTGTGCTTGGGTAAGAATCCTACTTTGATTAGTGGTGAGAGATCAAACTTGCCAACTAGGAAAAACTCTAAGGCTCAAAGTGTAAAAAAAGGAGCATTAAACCCACTTGCCCTTGGGTAATTCAGATCTCAAGACCATTCATTTCAGATCAGTGGTGTGTGAAGACAATCTCCCGCCAACATCATTGTATCCAAACTAGGGTTGTTAGTCTATACATTATGGGTAAAATACATGTAAATAGAGTGAACATAAACAACTACCATTAGAAATTCAACCATTGCATGTTTATAAAATACAAATAAAAACAGCATAAGAACTCAAAAGGTACAAACGCAAACAAGAAAAAACATCCACCTAATTCCTAAAACAATCCTCAATTTGGTGACTTCCTTAGCTTTAGTTCTTGCATACTCGTCTTTTTTGTTCACACTCTTCACCAGTGCAGGGATCCTTTCACGGCCGGACAAATTGGAGTATCCGCTCACCTTAGCCATCCACAAGAACCCTTCTATAATAAACAACAATAATCAACCATACTAACCCTAATCAACTAATTTCTTTCACAACTAACCTCAACACCAACTGATATCATTCAAAATTGAGCTAAAATCAACTGATTTCATTCACAATTAATGTCAATAACAACTTATTTCATTCAAAATTAAGCTAAAAACCAACTGATTCTAATGTTTTTCTTTAGTTAAGAGAGAGATTTGAGTATCTAAATACTTACACAACACCAGAATCATCGGCCGAGGTTAGCATTCGTCCGGGATATACGATAGCACGTACCTACACCACATGAGCAAAACAAATCTGATGCACCAACACCTTGTGAACTTGATTTTGCCAACGAAGAATAGGAGAATTGTGACATTTTGACTCCAATCAAAGATAATTTTCATTTAGGGTGAGTATCTATTACCTAGAGCTCCAATCGAATCGAAGAGGAAGAAGAACCAGCCAATTATGTGAATTAGGGTTCCATATTATCAAAGACTGTGAATTAGGGCTCCAATGATCTTCGCTAGTGTTTTCTAACCTCTTATATCAATCAGGGGTAAAAGAGTAAACTCACACATTTTTGGACGGAAAATCTAACACCAGGCTAACAGAAGAACGCATACGGTTCACTTTTTAAACCATGAGGATTTAAGCGATTCATTTTTTTTCGGGGACAAAAAGTGACTCCGTCTAAAAACCAAATGACTCAAGCAGTAATTTTCTATAGTTAAATACTAGCTAGTCATAAATCGGTCGTAAAATTGCAATCATTTAAGGGCCGCCATAAAATTATTGGCAAATAATGAAAAAGATATGCGCTCACAATATTAAGAATCAGTTGAGAAATCGAAAGAAAGAAAACTTAAATTGGACTTAAAATTCGGGTCGCAAAGAGGTGGAAAGAACAAACTGCGGTTGCAAATTAGTTCAAACATGAAAAGAGTAATTTGAAATGCGGCTATAAAATGTGTCATATTTTTCCATTTATTTGCCTAACTATTATATCTTCTATGAGTAATCATGTGCAATCGCACCCGTCTTATACTTAGACAAGTGTTATGTTAGGCAATGAAAACTGTCGAGCTGCTATAATCTGGATTGTTAATTAGTTAATCTCCAATCTCGTTAGTTTAAAGCTAGTTAAAAAAAACTTCATTAGTGTAGTTAATGACTAAAGTGTAATTAACATATAGTTTGTGTTAAGTGTTAACTATATTAGATTGAACCGATGTGTCATATCCTTGTGTTGACATAATCACAAATCACACTCTTCAATATCTGGATTGCCTCCTCGGTGTAAAACCTTAATCATAGTATAACCCTAATCGATTGGGGGCCCCAAATGCTACTTCATACACACGGTTCGTATAAATGTACCGTAGTCTCCTTCCATTCATACAATTGATCATATGATCATTTAGGACATTTCCAACTACAATTTTGTTTGGATAGAAAAATGTAAAAGAATAAACGGTTTACTGTTAATAAAGTGTTTATTCAATTATATATCTCAAGAATATGAGCTGTGGTACAAATGAAAAAAATAAATAAACAACGAGTTTGTAATTAAATACATTGCTTTTCCCATAATATTTTAACCATGCCAATAGCAAATTAAACTCTATTAATTAAAAGAATTTCAAAGAATCACTATATATACACAATAAATTATATATCTTTTTAAAGGATAGATGATGAAGAAAAGAAAAAGAATCATATGTAACTTGTTCGTTGGATTTAGAATGGGCAATGCACAAGAGAAGAATTCGAGAACGCGATCATCTGATCTGTAGGTTGAAATGGGAATTTTTTTTCATTCTGATCATCTTCAATCTCAATCGGAGCCGGAAGATTCAAGTCCAACGATAATAAGTTTCTAGGTTTCTTGGATTCTTTACACCAACCCGAATCACCAGAAGTGGCTGCACCCATGGGCATGGACCTATGTCGCCTCATATGACCACCTAGTGCCTGACCAGAACCAAACTCAGCACCACATATCGAACATATATGAATCTTGGTTCCCTTGATCGAGCCACTAGGGTTACAATCCCTCATCTGGTTCGAACCAATTTGTAGAGATAGTGTCATCGAACTATGATGATTATCTACATCTAGTTTCATCAGGTTATCGTGGGTTTTCTTGTGACTAGCCCTATGTCCACCAAGAGCTTGAAACGACGAAAACCCACGATAACATGTTTTACATTCATAAACATAAAACCCTGGCGTTCTCGCCACCTCCACCGCACCTGCTTTATGCGGTGAGGGTGGCAGGGAAGAATGGCCCTGAGCCAGGAGAATCAAGCAGCTGGCCATGTCTTCTTCCTCGTTTTCTGGAAGAAGTTTTGTGAATTCGATGGAACCGGTTGGCATGTGGAAGGTATTGTTTAAAGGGTTGTTTGTATGATCACCGTCTTCATTGGTGGAGGTGGTGGTGGTGGAAGAGGTGGAGGCCATAGTTAGGGCTAGAGGGGAAGATGGTCTTTGTATTTTGGTTTTTTTTCCCTTGATAATAGAACTGTAATAATATTCTTGAGTGATCATGACTTCCATTTGAGAGAGAGAGAGAGAGAGAGTAATGGATTGAAGTTTAGTATTATATAGAGATAAGTGTAACGAACCAGCTTTAATTTGTTTTTCTTATTAAGTTATTGGTATATATATTAACTTGAATTATTATAAGATGCTAGGAACAAAATAGCCCACTCTCATGTTTCTGTGTCACTAATCTTTAATTAAATATTAACTTATTTGTTTAAAAAGTTTATAAGGGTGTGTGATTAATCAAAAACTTTATGATTTGATCAGTTTCTTTACACATAAAAATAGATATAATCCATTCACGCATTTATTAAGATTTTTTGAAAAATTTAAGATGAATAGCCAAGTTATAAATAATTTTAAGCGTGTGAATATGCCAACCATATATAGAATTAAGTTGTGTATATGCGTAAGCGAGTGTGTATAAATGCTGGTAAAAGGTTACAAAGTATTTAACCGATGATGAAAAAAAATACAATGTTTAATACATAAATACTTGTATGTATGACCTATAATGAGAAAGAAAAAAGACAACAGAGTTTTCGATCACATGTCTATATATTGTTATCTATATGGCCCTATGTATAAAATACTTATTATAAGTTATTTTATGCATACCGCGTAAAGTATATAAATGAATATTTACATATAAATGTAAGCTAGAATAGATAAACTTAAGGAGTTTGCTTGCTTATTATTAAATGTCATGATACCTTGTGGAGGATTGGAGTGCAAGCATGGCACAGACACCCTTTCCTCATCCCTAGGGGTGGACTTGGTGTCGAATGAAACTAATACCACCATAACACGGTATCTACACCAAGAATAATGAAGTAGCATCAGTGTTGTATTTTAAAAGTTTACACTATGCCAACAAATTTAACACGCTACACATGTTACTCATAACAACTTCAATTATTAAAACTCGACATTTAGATAGTGCACAGTAGATAAATTCATGATTTTATCAAGTACAAACCGGCCCATAAAAAACACAACAAAAGGGTGAACGACACAAAAACAGACCGAACGAACCACAACAAAAAGGAAGAGCCAAAGAAACTGATACGCAAGCCTCGCCTCCTTCGCGCCCTTGTTTCATCTGTGAGAAGATGAACCCTTACTAACTTACTGCTGCTTATACTTTTAACCCGACTCTTTAATAGATCAATGTTGGCCTATGTTAACAGAAAAAACACAATTAATAAACGAAGGTGAAGAGGTAGGTCCCAGCAGAGCCCAGTTGGACCCGCAAGACTCACCTTAAACAGGGACGTCTGCGCAGAAACCAACTGGATCCGCAGGACCAACCATGCTCAGAGACGTGACGTCCTTACGCGCAGTACGCAAGCTGGTCCCGCAGGAAATGCCTCCCAATGGTGAAGGACTCCGCCTGTCCCCGCAGCCTCGGATACAAGCCATTAGGGAAGGCCACCCGCGCAGCAAGGCTACACGCACAAGGCACTTAGCTCTCAATCATTCAGTGTCACCTGAAGGAATGAGCGAAGCCGGGAACAATCCCGCACAACGGCGGGAGGGGGAATACTCCCGCCCAAATAAGCCAGTCCGTACGATACGGGAAGATCTTCTGTACTGTAACTGACGAGGTATGGGAAAAAGATCTGACTAAAGATACGACAGCTTATGGACAACAGTATGGCGAGCAGCATGCTCCTACACTGTATGTCACTATTAGCCGCTGCCTACTCACCAACTATTGTCATACCACGTGCGTAGCCGGCAGTTGGTAGAAAAGGAATAGTATACAGCAGGCCTGGTCGCTATCAGCCGCTACCTACCCACCAACTACCAGCAGGGCATGTGCGTAGGCTACTGTTGGTGGAACAGGAACACTGTTGCAGCCAGCCATACCTCCTTGGAAACCTACCTTCGGCTATAAATACCACAAATGGTATGACCATCTCATCCTATCATATCTTATCACATTATCATCATATTATACCTGATATCTGCTCTAGCAATCTCTTAATATACTTTTATATTTAAAGAGCAATCTAGTCTGATTCTCACGCCGGAGGGTGGTCACAAGGAGGAACCCCCCCCCCCCCTTCTCAGTGACGAGCTCACGGTGTCTGTTTTGCAGGTTATCAGAAGAACCATCTTCAAAGGGTCTAACCCCTCGTGGGAAACATCTATCTAACCCCCAGGTTACCAGTAATCTGTCCGGGGTCCGGTTAGTGTTTCTTCATTGGCGCCATCCGTGCATAAAGCTAGAACTACATTTTTCTCCAGTTTTTTCAAACTTCTACAAAGATGGTTAGAGAAATTCCGGTAACCACAACCCCAGCTACTGGGGGGGAATACCGGTAACACAGTTTTTACAAACACTACCCCGGTTACCCAAGCCGGGGCAAGTGAAGTAAATTTTACGAACACTACCCCAGTTACTCAAGCTGGGGCAAGTGCAGTAAATGATCGCCTACTGGGATCCACTGATACCCAGGTTGAGAAACGAAGACTCCCCCGCCAAACTCTCGATGAAGTTAAGGCATGGGCGGAGGCGCGACAAAAGGAATTCCAGGCTGAGTTGGACGAACGCTTGCGTTCCGTACAACAGGCCGACGAATTCGAATACTGGGAGGATGACTCGGAGGAATCCGACTCCGACGCGAACCCTCGCCATAGGGCAAAAGGGAAGCGTAAGGAAATGGAACCCCAACCGAAAAGGCATTTTGGACAAGCCTTCAAACCAAAAAGCACAGGTGGAAGTCCACGAGACTTCTCCAAAACGTTCAGACCAAACGTTGCAAATGCAGGAACGTCCAAATTTGCAAGGGAAATTGCGGAAGCAATCGCCCCAAAGAGTGCCAAACAAATGCCTAACATAGGCACATATGACGGTATATCTGATCCAGACGATCATTTGAACAGGTTCATAGCGGGGGCAACCGTCAGCAATTGGACGGAACCCACGTGGTGTTACATGTTCCAAATGACGCTTGTTGGGGCAGCTAGAACTTGGTTTGATCGTCTACCGGTCAACCACATCTACGACTGGGCAGACTTCCAGCAGAAGTTTAGCCAACACTTCAGCCAGCAACGGAAGTATACCGAGGAGCAATGGACAATCCTCAAATGCATACGAGAAGAAGATGAATCTCTGCCAAACTTCATCACTCGCTTCAACTCAAAGAAGCTAAGTTTGGGCAATATCAGCGAAGATCTTGTTCGCGCTGCCTTCATCCAGGGCGCGCATGACCCAGAGCTCATCCGCACCCTAACGGGTAAAGATGGCATGCCATCCACATGGGATGCCATCATGACAGCAGCAAAACGCTATGCGGAAACGGAGAAGCAGCTGGGTAGAGATCTCCCACAGAGCACAAACCTCTACACTCAAAAGACGAGAGAAGACAACGTCCTCACCGCCCGACTAAATAAAAAGCGGAAGCTAGGCATTTGGCAGTCAAGGGTAAACTTTGACACCTCATCCGGCTTGCAACATCGATTGGGCGGAAGGGATAATGTACAGCCGCACCGGAACTCCAGATGGACGCCACTCACCAAAAGCGTCACTGAGATATTCGCCACTGAAGAGCTCCCGTGGCCAAAGCCTCCAATAATCCGACATCGTCACGATGCTGATCGGAGCAAATACTGTGACTTTCACAAGACAAAAGGCCACAACACTGAAGAATGCATAGACGTAAAAGACATGGTTGAAGCATTTGTCAGAGATGGGACGCTCGCGCACCTCGTGGCGCAATAAAGGCTGAGCAGGCGGGTGCGTGTAGAACCCCAGCTGGGGAAAACACGAATAAAAATTCCAGCTTCAATGTCGAGACTACATGCTGCGTAAAGAACGAGATCCCGAACCAGGTGCGTATCGGCTCGATGGCACTCCCATCCCAACAACATGGAAGGGAGCTCATTTACACAGTTCGCATGTAAATCAATTCCAATTTGTAAAGAAAAGGCCAAGAGCCACTTCTAATGGAAATGATTCTCTTTAGAACATCGAAGCTGATGATTTTACTTTTCTGAACACTAATATAACGATATTCACATTATGTGAAGTCGTTGCGTGGGAAGGCGGTTCTACCCGCACAAACCCAATAATGTGAAAAAACCTTCACGTAGGTCAGTTGAAGGGGAAAGGTTCAGCACCCAAAAATGAAAGTGCCGGTCTATCCGCACGAATCATAATGAGGAAACTGAACAATAACCTATCAACAACCGCGCGTCGAACGGTTAAACTATGCAACACTGGTGACGGCATTCACATTATGTGAAGTCGTTGCGTGGGAAGGCGGTCCTACCCGCACAAACCCAATAGCGTGAAAAACCTACACGCAGGTCAGATATGGGTAAAGTTTTGCCATCCTACTAAGTGCAAGTGACGGTTCTACCCGCACAATCACGAAAGAGGAAGCAAAACTTCACACCTATTATCAACCACGTTCAAAGGTTAACTTATCCTCAAAGGATGAGGAAAACCTACACGCAGGTCAGATATGGGTAAAGTTTTGCCATCCTACTAAGTGCAAGTGACGGTTCTACCCGCACAATCACGAAAGAGGAAGCAAAACTTCACACCTATTATCAACCACGTTCAAAGGTTAACTTATCCTCAAAGGATGAGGAAAACCTACACGCAGGTCAGATATGGGTAAAGTTTGGCCATCCTACTAAGTGCAAGTGACGGTTCTACCCGCACAATCACGAAAGAGGAAGCAAAACTTCACACCTATTATCAACCACGTTCAAAAGATGAGGAAAACCTACACGAAGGTCAGATGAAGGTTAAAGTTTAGCCATCCTACTAAGTGCAAGTGACGGTTCTACCCGCACAATCACGAAAGAGGAAGCAAAACCTTAACCAATTATCAACCACGTTCAAACAGGTTAACTTATTCTACACTTGGAAAATTGCTAATTTAAACTAAGTATGCAAGTCATAAGTTTATAAAGCAAGAAACCCAAAGAAGGAAATAACAATCTTATACGCAAAAAGATTTATATTTCACAAACGAATTATTACAAGAATGGCCGGGTAACTACCCGCCTACGAAAAGAAAAATAATACATCTGTACAAGCTAAAACTATCCTAGCAGTGGGAAGGGATCTTCAGGATCAGGCTTCAGGGCCACTTCCACTTGGACCAGCCCCATCGGTAGAGCGTGGCAGTTCAAGGAAAGCTTTGAGGATAGCTAGCCCATCATCAGCAGCAGCGACTTCCTTCACCTTCTCCACCACTGGATGCGGGAAGGCGGCATATTGGTTCACCGCTTGGTCATATGCAGCTTCGGTGTCCACATCGAACAAAGGGAAGTTGGAAGGCGGGACGCCTTTCTCAACGAACCCTAGACCAAGCAGGAAGCCGGCCCTTTCCCCATCCTCATGAGAAGCGTTGAGGGCTGCGCTCATGGCATCATCGTAAGTAGTCTCTGAGAAGACCCGATGCACAACCTACAAAGAAAATACAAGTGTCAAACACCTTTTCTATGTACAAAGGAAAGCGTGAAGACGTAAAGCTAAACATACCTGAGTCAACGCTTCTCGAAGAAACCATTCCTTGGCAACCAGAGCTTCTTGGAGGGCGGCTTGAGCTTGGGTGCGGGCGCGTTCGGCTTCGCTTTTGTTAAGGTTGGCAAGTAGCACTTCCTTTGCAGCAGCCTCTTCAACGCCCTTAAGCTTCCGCTCGGTGTGGTCAAGCACGCCCCTCTGGTCCAGGATCTCTTGGAGCTTCTTGGCATCTTCCATCGCCAAGGCATCATGAGCACGTTGGAGAGCCTCTAATTTGGCCTTGAGCTCCTCGTTCTCCACGCGTAAAGGCTCAGCAACGGCTTCAGCCTTGGTGGCCCTCTCGGTTGCGTTCCTCGCAGTCTCCTTAGCCAGCCGAAGCTGTTAGTTAACAGCTTGGGCAGCCTTGGAGCGGGCCTCGAGTCGCGCTTGAACTTCAACCTCGAGGGCCTTGAAGGCCTTTTCCTTCTCCGCAGCAGCTGCGGCCAACTGTTGGTTCTCCTCCCGAAGAGCCCGCGCTTGAGATACTTCCTTGACGCGAGCTGCTTTTAACTTGTCGTTTTCACGACAAAGCAGCTCGACGCGCGGCTGCATCCGGGCCTGGAGAACCCGAAGCTCATTGGTTAGCCTACCCTCCTGGTAGCTAGCCATGGCTTCCCCCAACGCACCATGGGGAGCAGCGTGGCGAGCCCATTCCACGCACTCCACAGGGGTACGAAGGGTTGTTCCTCGGCGTATGTTCCATCGCGGAACATACACTTCATTGGAATCCGACACTGCAAAAAACAAAAAAGCAGTTAGGAAAAGATGATAAAAAATAAAAGTGAAAAAGGGCCAAAGGAACCCTACGCATCTGTAGGGTCTATAACAGGCCGATAGCCGCCGAACCCATCACCTGAACCCAAAGGAAACCCATCCAAAAGGTCAGGCAGATGGGAAGGTGGCAAAGATTGGCGAGTATTCCCATGCGTACCTGATGGGCCGGCCGTCGGTGCCGGTGGCGGGGGCATGGTGGCAGCCGCCGCAGTCGCTGCCGCAGAATCCGCAGCAATCGTAACCGTCGGCTCGGTGAAGGATGCTGTAAAAATCGCACTTAACACCGGCGGTGACGTCATCTCGGCTGGAACAGTCGGCTCAAGGGACTGAGCAACTGATCCAGCGGAAACAGGCGCAGGCGCCTGGGTCGTCGCCTCAGGTAGGCTGACCGAGCCTACCGTCATCGGCGGAGAGGTACTCCTCTGCGCTCCACCCTGGAATGCGTCAACATCCACTCCTGCACAAGAAGATAAGTGTTTCAATAAATTTATAAAGTGATAAATCTACAAAAACAAGGATGTTTGTACTTACGGGTTTTCTTGAGCCTGAACGTACGGACGGGCGGGGACGAGCCCGATGGAGCCGGTCTCTTGATGCCGGTCACCGTCGTCGTCGTTGGTTCTCCGGAGGTAACAGTCGTAGCCTCCGGAGCAGTGGTCTTCTCACCACCGGGGTTCCCCGCCACCTCTTCACTATCTGACTCGGTGTCAGATAGAAACACCGGATCAGCTGTGGAGGCCACCTTCTCCTTCCCTTTCCCACCGGCAGCCTTCCTCTTCCGCACCAGCGGAGGACCATCTGCGGATTCCTCAGAAGATAGGATGTCAGGAATTCCAGCAGCGGGTACAGCATTGAGGGGTTGAGGATAGAGTATCGCCTTACCTGGCCGCCGTTGGCTCAGGATCTCGTGGCCCAGCGGGTAGACCTCCACAAACCGATCCGCCGTTTGCTCCAGGATAGGCAACTCGTTCTCGTCTAGAGCACGAGTGCCCACCCGCACGGGACCGTCAGCTTCCCGCGGGTACAGGAGCGACTCCAAATCGTTCCCCTCTGAAAGAAAAGAAACGGTTAGAAGACAAACTCATATCAGCAAGACAAGACATACCATAAGGAATAGAGTTCAAACCGTATTCGAGAAGGATGGGAAACCGGGACGCATCCTTCCATACCCGGCTCATCCCCAGCATCACCATCCCGGACTCCGCAAACCGGTAAACCGGAGATTGGACCCGGGATATCTTCGCTAACCATTCCGCCTCCTGGTAGCTGGAAGCATGAAGGCTCGGAAGCGCTTGTCCCTTCTTAAACTTCATGGCAATAGGGATGGCGCGGGCAGAAATGTAGAAGAACTCCCGCTTCCACGATCGGAGATTGCGCTCGGTCACGCAGATCTTCAAACCCTTAATACGGGTTGTCAGGGTGTACCACCCCTGGATGCACCTCCAAGTATAGAAGGTCATCAGGCGGTCCACATAGGGCTCAATACCCAGAATCCGGCACACCCACTCGAAGTGCCGGATCTTGGCAATCGCCATCGGATGCACCTCGGTCAGGTGCACACCGTGCCTCTCCAAGACACGGTACATAAACTTTGTCAATGGGAACCTAAGGTTCCCATAAACAAAGAATGCAGCATATACCCCGATCTTGCCACTGGGGGCATCGTACACAGTCTGGTGGGGTTCAGGAAACTCAGGCTCAAGAGACTCAAGCATGAATTTCCTGACGACATACTGGTACTGATCGACAGGTAGAGCACACTGGCACTCGCCAGCAGTACTCCTATCGTCGGCTACAGCTTCAGCATCATGGGAAGACATATTGCAGAGGAAGAAGAAAACGATTTCGGGAAAATGCTTGCCTGAAAAGGGGAGTATTTGCCGGAAATCGCTAAGAAGAAGAAGAGAAGGGTGAAAGTGTGGATTACAAAGAACCCTCTCCCCCTTTATATAGTAATCGCAATTAATGCGGTGAATTTAATGCGGAGGAGAGAGAAATCGAAGGTGCAATGAAACTATGACACGTGGCAAAAAGCAAGCTGGCAACAGCTGTTGACAGGACGCGTACCATTAATTTCGCGGCCACGCGCCCGAATAATCGCGCCCACGCGCCTGAAAAGCGTCTGGAATGACCATGTACTGTCACGTCACCATAACTTCCTGCACGTCCTGACACAGTCAGAAGAAACCGTCGCACGACGTTTCAGAGGTTTGGACTGTTCCTATCTTTCCACCAACCTTTCGAATTTCAAAATTCAAAATTTAAAAATATTAAAAAGTAAGCGGGAAAATACCCCTTACCTTGGCAAACAAGTAACCGTAAGACGGATGCGGGTACAGTGTAAAGGCAAAACCCTTCACGCACCTAGCACCCGCAGGGAATTGAAGCCAAAGTAAAACCTTGGCAAACAAGTAACCGTAAGACGGATGCGGGTACAGTGTAAAGGCAAAACCCTTCACATACCTAGCACCCGCAGGGAATTGAAGCCAACTTTGGCGAACAAGTAACCATAAGACGGATGCGGGTACAGTGTAAAGGCAAAACCCTTCACATACCTAGCATCCGCAGGGAATTGAAGCCAAATATTCCTCGGCAACCAACTATAAGACGGGTGCAGGTACAGTGTAAAGGCAAAACCCTTCACATACCTAGCACCCGCAGGGAATTGACGCCAGGAATACCTTGGAAGTAAAGTAACCGTAAGACGAGCGCTGGTACAGTGTTAAGGCAAAACCCTTCACATACCTAGCGCTCCGCTGGGAATTGAAACCAAGAAGGATCTTCTGGGCAATGCTTGCGGAAACGGAAATAACATCCCCGCATAGCGGGAACGTCGAGAACTACGTTGTTTGAAGCTCCAGGATGGAATTGGTGGTTTTAACATAATTGATCACTATGTTCAAAACTACCAAAACCTCATGGAGAGTCCACACAAGTGGGACTCAACGCTCCTGACTTGCGAGGAGGTTACAGACCTACCCGCATCATACCCAAAGACCAAGCAGGAAACTCGGGAATTTCTGCAAGTGACAAGGACTTCCGCGGGAAGAATACCCATGGAAAACCTTAAAAAACCCTTTTCAAAACCCTTTGCTTAAGTCCAAAAGTTCACCTCACTTTATTAAACACGCATGAGAAGAACATTGGACTGGGGGGACTTGAAGAGGTAGGTCCCAGCAGAGCCCAGTTGGACCCGCAAGACTCACCTTAAACAGGGACGTCTGCGCAGAAACCAACTGGATCCGCAGGACCAACCTTGCTCAGAGACGTGACGTCCTTACGCGCAGTACGCAAGCTGGTCCCGCAGGAAATGCCTCCCAATGGTGAAGGACTCCGCCTGTCCCCGCAGCCTCGGATACAAGCCATTAGGGAAGGCCACCCGCGCAGCAAGGCTACACGCACAAGGCACTTAGCTCTCAATCATTCAGTGTCGCCTGAAGGAATGAGCGAAGCCGGGAACAATCCCGCACAACGGCGGGAGGGGGAATACTCCCGCCCAAATAAGCCAGTCCGTACGATACGGGAAGATCTTCTGTACTGTACCTGACGAGGTATGGGAAAAAGATCTGACTAAAGATACGACAGCTTATGGACAACAGTATGGCGAGCAGCATGCTACTACAGTGTATGTCACTATTAGCCGCTGCCTACTCACCAACTATTGTCATACCACGTGCGTAGCCGGCAGTTGGTAGAAAAGGAATAGTATACAGCAGGCCTGGTCGCTATCAGCCGCTACCTACCCACCAACTACCAGCAGGGCACGTGCGTAGGCTACTGTTGGTGGAACAGGAACACTGTTGCAGCCGGCCATACTTCCTTGGAAACCTCCTTCGGCTATAAATACCACAAATGGTATGACCATCTCATCCTATCATATCTTATCACATTATCATCATATTATACCTGATATCTGCTCTAGCAATCTCTTAATATACTTTTATATTTAAAGAGCAATCTAGTCTGATTCTCACGCCGGAGGGTGGTCACAAGGAGGAACCCCCCCCCCCCTTCTCAGTGACGAGCTCACGGTGTCTGTTTTGCAGGTTATCAGAAGAACCATCTTCAAAGGGTCTAACCCCTCGTGGGAAACATCTATCTAACCCCCAGGTTACCAGTAATCTGTCCGGGGTCCGGTTAGTGTTTCTTCAGAAGGATATAAGATTGAATTAACTGTTGTTAGACACTTTTATTAATCAAGAGAAACTCGAAAACTCTCATACTAAACCATCGGCCATCATACCCCTATTTAACATAAACAAAACCTAATCATATTTAAACTCAAATTCCTACTTTCTAGACTTTCCAGCGAATGAGATAAACATCCAACTTAGAAACCAACGAAACCAATAACTCTAAACATTCAAACTATTAACTCAATTGGAAAACTAAAAGTTTTCACTTAGCCCTTTCATATTTCTCGATAACCCATTTCAAGATTTACTTCCAATATCATATAGCTGAATGTAAAGAAAAATTCAATCAATCTACATAGATGAGTAAAAGAACGGGCATTGAATATTCTCACGTGGATCTTTGTAGATCGCTTGATAATTATAAGTTAAATGACCAAAAAAAAAAACGATGTCATTTTTGTTATTATCTTCTCAAAATTAGTTTCGTTTTATATTTAAAGAAAAATCTAAGCTTTAATATGTTAATTGGAAATGGTTTTTAAGGAAGCAATTGCATTAATTGCATGTGGGATGCATAATTTGATTTGTGAAATGAGACCATGACCCAAAAATCACGTCGGCTTTCAGTCACCTTCAATTATTCACTTAATCATCACCTGAGTAGTTTAACAATATTTTTAATTTGGGAAAATTCTCTATATAGCCCTTTTTAGAATAGCCTTTTTTTTCTGAGAATTTTCTAAAGTTTGAACTTGAAAGACATGAAAAAAGATAATTATTATGAGGTAGCAGGCCAAAGATTTAAAAGAAAGGTAGGGAGCAGACCAAATTTAAGAAAATATTGAAAGTAAAGTCCAAATTATTTTAAAATATTGAAGAAAAAGTTCAAATTTTTTCTAAACTTTTCTTCTCAAAATACAGTCTCCCAAAACTGTTTTATTATGTTTCCTACCTAGCCCGTACATATTTTCAAATTCTAGGAAAAAGAGATTTTTAAAATTCGTCTTGAGGCGCATTTCGGAGGCATTTGTTCTTAGAAGACGAGATTCTTATGTTTCTTTCCTTGTGCGTCCAGATTGTAAATTCTTCATCTTCTTCATATATATATATATATATATATATATATATATATATATATATATATATATCAAATCATCCGATCATCTTTTTAAATATGTCCGATCAAATGTCCGTTTGTAGAGATTTCAGATTTCTACAGAAGATGTTAATGATGTCAAGGATTGAAAGCAAGTGACATGGTTCTGTTTTAAATTTGAATCTTTTGTGTGATAGTTTGTGATACAATAGTTTTGAGTCAAATACCTTTTGATTCCTGTCGTAACCCTAAAATTTGACATTTTTGCTTGAGAATTACACCATTCAAAAGAGTTTGAATACCAAGAATTTGGATCTAGGTTTAATATCCCTTGTGGATGCTACAGTTGACACTTGACACAATATGGTGTAATTACACAAAGAGGTTAACATGACAGGTTTTTATCTGGACCAAAGGTATAAGCACACGAGTACATGATGTTAAAAGTGATAATGGTGCTAAATCAAATGCACTCATGTTGGATTAACTAGATTGATGGAGTTTCAGTAACTATATATGGATCGAACCAACCGTTTTAGATCAACTGGCTTGCTGGTATTTAATAGTCGTGCTTCATCTAAAGTGTTTGATAGTGGTGACTTGTATGCTAGTTTACTTTTGGTCTTGCAAAAAACTATATGACTTGAACAAGCAGGAGTGGATAGAAATTTTAACAAGAGTGTGGCCGAGTGGGAGGCACTCCTCGAGAAATATTGTTAAGTGTTAATTATATTATTTTGTAGTGTGTGTTAGTTTTAAAAAAAAAAATTAAGTGTCCCTCAACCAAATGTGAAATCTGTA
Source organism: Bidens hawaiensis (assembly GCF_021521415.1). Classification (NCBI taxonomy): domain Eukaryota; kingdom Viridiplantae; phylum Streptophyta; class Magnoliopsida; order Asterales; family Asteraceae; genus Bidens; species Bidens hawaiensis. Next base: position 293 of record NW_027500740.1, on the reverse strand, counting down.
GGATATGACAAAATCAACCGATTACCCTCATGTAGACCTTGCATAAATCGGGTATTTTTTAAATCTAGAACCGGATATTTTGAAACCAGGTACAAAATGGAACCAGTTCGTTATGAATTGGGTAGGAACTGGACCCGATCCAACAGAAAAAAAAATGAGAACCCAGTGAAACCGGGTAGGGTAGGAAACAGGTATGGGTTATACCCACGGATGATTTAATATATATAAATATATATATATATATACATATATATATATATTGAAGATGAAGAATTATACAATCTAGACGCACC
>NW_027500739.1:0-75376 GCF_021521415.1 Bidens hawaiensis | reverse complement strand
AAACCAAATTTTTCTTCGTCGACAGGTTTCGTTTGAGCCAATAAAAACCAGCCATAGGTTCCAAATCGTCGGCTTAGACAACTATTGAATCAAACCCATATGCTCAGACAACTTTTGTGCCAAAGCTGTCATTTTTGAAATCCGTGAAAGAAAAAGTTTGCACAAATCCGTCTTGTGAAAACTTGTCTCCCTTAACACCCACCAACTCTCCATAATTCCTCTATAAGGTTTTCCGGCTCCACCGTTTTTTCTAGGCCGCGCACAACGTTTGACAAACACCATAAAACGTTAAATGCGGTTCTTCTGAATCTGAGCTTACATATGTTTCAACCAGTTTAATTACGCTAGATCCGTATAAAACTTTGAGTATATGTCCTTGTGCTCATTAATATGGGGTTAATAAGTGTTGGAAAAAATGGTGTCGCCGGAAGTTGCAGGTGGTTCGAAAAAAATGGTGTCGTCGGAGGAGCTTGAGGAGGAATGGTGGAGAGTTGGTGGGTGTTAAGGGAGACAAGTTTTCACAAGACGAATTCGGTGCAAACTTCGTCTTCCACAGATTTCAAAAACGACGGGGTTTGGTTTAAAAGTTATTTGAACCAAAGGGTTTTGTTCAAAAGTTGTTTGAGCTGATAAATATGGAACACCTGGCTTGTTTTGATTGGCTCAAACGAAAGTCGCCAGTGAAGACGGATTTTGTCCAAAACTTTTCTTATCCAACTGTTTTGGATGAACATTTATAAAATAGTTAAATAATTTGGATAATTTGGGATTTCTCTCTCTAGAAATGGGCTATTTAAAACTTTTCGTACAATCAATGTTCTTTTTTTTTTGCTTGTTCATCAAGCAGTGTGGTGGGCTTAAGAATTGCCAATTCTGATCACATGTCAGGTTTAAGGTCTGAAATAAAGCAATTGAGTAGGGTTTGTGAGGATAAACTAGTGGTTCGGTTGCTGATTTTCTCAAATTCGGTTTGATATTCGACAACCGAGGGTGTTTGCTGAAGCTTAAAGAGGGTAGCTTCATGGTTCTCGTAGGTCGAAGGACCAAAACGGAGTTCAACTTTTCATTTAAAATCCGTCCAGGTACCTAAAAGGTTGTTATTAGTTTGGTGTTAGTACCACGAAAGTGTATCACCGATGAAGTGGAATGCGGTTAAGGAGACACGTATTCCGGGAGGCACGTTTTAATACATAAAATAATTATCGGCTTAAAAGATCTATCCGAGAGGGTTGGAGCCATCGAATAGTGGGAGGGTGATTTTCAGGTGACGTGGGTGGCGATTGAAGTTGTTGGCTAGTGGTCCTTGCCTATTTTCAGGTGACGGCATTCGATAAAGGTTAGGTTCTGATTGAGTGGGGTCTCTTCATCATCGGATTCCGGTGATAATCGGTTGGTGAGTTTGGTTACATGATTGATAAAACGGGCAAGAAATATGGAAAGTGGAGTAGTGGTGGGACCACTCTTTGACTACATGCATGCAAATAAAACGTGGGAAAAGCAAATAACAACTTTGAAATATTCGATGGTTTTAAACGGTTGTTTTGTTGACTAGGTCATTAGCTGGTTCGGGTCCTGGATCAATAGCGGGTCGGGTCTGCTGGGTTGGGCCAAGTGCTACATTGGTCGTATCACGTGACACCCCTTGAACACCTCCCCTCCCCTTTGTTGGTCACACGTGACGTAAGGATGCTGACTGTGGTCACTCCCATCATGCACTCTCCCTCTCCTTTATATTAAATAAAAAAAAATAGAAAATGAAAAATGAAGAATGAAGAAATGGTGTATACACTTATGTTGAAGGGTGTTGAAAGGTTATGTTAAATTATGAGGAGAAAGTTGGTGTGTTTCAAACATAGCGAGTGAGAGAAAGGGCGTTGAGGGGGTGCTTAAACCACTTAGCCTAAGGATGAACATAAAGGATATCGCTCAACATGTTAGTACTAGAGTCAGTGGAAGTGCACAAATCGAGTTCATCAAATACCCGGTTTTGGGTACGGAACCGGGTTAGGGTATGATCGGGTATTGGGAAATAGCGTATTGGCAATTCCCGGGTCGGGTTCGGGTTGGGGTCCGGGTATTATCTCTGAAAACCATACCATATGAATCGGGTTGTGGTCGCGTAGAGAACTGGGTATTTGAATACCCTATTTCTGGAAATTGAAAAAAACCTTATTTTTGGATTTTTTTTTTCGGGTATGGAATGGATTTTTAAGGGGTTTATATTCGGGTATAGATCGGGTATTTAAAAACCAGGTATTGGGTATTGGAAAAACCTGGTTTCGGGTATGGAATTGGTTCCGGTTTTCGAGTATTACCGTCATAAATCCGGTCTGGTTCCAAGTACAGGTTTTGGTACTGAAATACATACCCTATCTGTACCCTACGGGTAGGGTGGGTTCGGGTTCGAGTATTAAAAACTCGGGTATAGAAAACACTTGTTCTTTGTAATTTTTTGGGTTCGGCTATGGGTTCGGGTTTTTTGTGCACCTCTAAGAGTCCATGCAAAGTAGAGGTGCACAAAAAACTCGGAACCGGACCCGATAAAAATATCCGGACCCGGTTTTTTTTATACTCAGGTTTTTAGTACCCGAACCCGTACCCAACGCTACCCGTATGGTACGGATAAGGTATGCATTTTAGTTCCAAAACCTGTACCCGAAGCCGGACCATATTTGTACCCGGTAATCCCCAAAAACCCGAACCGGGTTTTTCAAATACCTGATCTATACCCGATATTACCCGAAAAATACCCAAAAATAATCCTAAAAGGTGCAACCCCTTACAAAATCCAATATTTATCCAAAAAAAAGCCAAAAAACCAAAAATAAGTTTTTTCAATACCCGAAAATAGGGTATTCAAATACCCGATTTTAGAATACCCGGTTCTATACCCGAAACGAACCCGATAAATAGAGTATGGTTTTTAGAGACAATACTCGGACCCGGACCAGAAGCTGACCCGGGTTTTGCCAATACCCGGTCATACCCGAACCCGGGTATTTGAAAAACCCAATTTGCGCACCTCTAGTGCAAAGTGCTAACTGGGAGGTTTTGGGCCCAAATTTTGTAATGGTTTAAAGACATGTAGACTGATGTTACTTATGGGTATTTTAATTGTATAAAGATAAAGTGAAAGTTGAAGTATGGTGTTAAAGGGGACTAAAGTATGGTGGTGAAGTGGCTCTTATAGCATTTCCAGCCCATCCTCATCAACATCTCTATAATTACATTAAAAAATCACATTTTTCTCTTATTTTCAATTAAATAATATTATTTTATAGCTTTATCCTTATGGTTTATCTCTCCTCTACTCGATCACAACCAATTTCAACAAATATTAAAGAATAAATAAGAGCAAACAAACTTTTCTCAAATTTACAAAGAAATCACTAACTTGTCTCTCCCCTCCACTCACAGCCATTCTTAACCCTATCTTATAATTTACAATATCCTCTCACATAAATTTAAGGGATAGGTGAGGAGCGCGCCTCATAGCCTAATACCTTTTAGTCTAACTAAGCTAATACTTATAAGTTCTTTGGTTTTCTAATATATCAAAGGAAAAAGGTGGTGATGGTGGTGAGAGAGCGTTTTTGCCATGTATTTGACACATAAGTGCGTTTTTAACACGCAAAAATGTCATTTCCTTAAAAGACTCATTGTATTCAGATTTCGTTACTATTGGATCATTGAGAGAACAATAGGTTAAAAGATAGGATTTTCAAAAAATGTTAGTTGGGATTGTTGCCAGCCTATATGTAATAGTTAGTATTTTTTTGGAACAAAAATATTTTTGTGTGTTAGGCCAACGCACTTCTCAAATTTGGAGAGTCTCATTGCCCCACTCTAGCCAGACTATGTTGTTTTATTCAGGCTCACGCTCGCTTCAGTGTTTAGCTTGGTCTTTCCCATGGGTAACCATACTGTCGGCTACCAGTTGACAATAGTTTTGGCATCACAAGAGCAGAACTCTCTGCGTAACACATGATGAAACTATGGGATCAATGGGAGTGTCAGGTCCCCGATTTCAGCTGGATCTTACTCAAATCATGCCATAACTCACAAAAATTAATGTGTCGACAAGAGAATTAATGACGGGTTGCTATATTTAGAAAGATTATTGTTTGTTAAAGGCGGAATCAATAACAAACAGAGTTGTTGCTAATAATAATCAAAGGTAACTAACACACACAAGATTCACTCAAAAGATTTCCATTTATACAATGTTCATCATACAAAAGGATAATCGATTTAGGGTTTCTTGATAGGAAAGTTATATCCGTACGAATACTAAGACAGCCATCACACACAAAATATTCTCTCTGAATTAATGTGTCTTTCTGCCTTAGGAGGCGTGCCCTAAATTCTTCCTTTTATAGGCCTGGCACCTCCTTTACAGCAGTCATTCCTTCTAGAAACCCTAAATGCTAAAACATATTCAAATTACATATTCAGAATTATTCTAAGTGTAAAACAAGTCTTCCGGGTAGGCTTTGCAACAATCTTCATTCTCCAAGTAGGCTGTGTATTCTGCCATCCTTCAGGACTTGGTAACATAGAAGTGTGCCCAGGATCAGTTTCCGGGTAGACTTTACTTGAAGAGTATTTTACCAAGTAAAATACTCACCGGGTAGACTTCAATCTTGACTTTGCCAGACTTCGCCCGACAAACCCTTACGAGCAACCTTGTTCTTCGATGGTCCATTCAACTCTTTGCTAGAAAATAGCTTATTAGCAAAGTGTACTCGGCAGCACTGTTCCTTGCTTGAGTTGAACCTTGCGCGATATTACTTAACAATATTTCATTAAATCATCAAGCATGCTTGGACCACATTATTAATGAATACCTTGCCCGGTCTTCCAATCACTTGGTTTCATGAGCTTGGTTAGCCAAAAGCTTACTCGAGAGTGAACTATACTTGGCTCTGAAGAACAGACTTGCTTGATAAAGTGTACCTTGCCCGGATTTACATAAATTAGTGAACCTTGCCCGGCAATGCACTAATTAGCAAACCCTGCTCGGATTTCCACTAAAGAAGACTTCTTGTAGATAACCTTGCCCGATAGACAAAATATCGTACCCGGCTAAGTAAAAAGCTTGCTCAGAGGTCTAAGGTGTGCCCGGATCCATACTTAGAGAATTCTGAGGAGGTTGAGAAGATTCCAATCTTCCATATGTCTTTTAGAACAAATCTTTGACCAAACAATCTCCCCCTTTGGTCAATTGTTTGACTCAACAATCTCTCCCTTTGGTCAATTGTTTGACTCAACAATCTCCCCCTAGATTGGAACACCTCAGCTGACCCAAAACATGTCTAAGGTTACTTACACTTAGTCAAAATAAAATCAAATCATAATCAATGTACATATTCATAACATAAACAAGTTACATAATCAGAATTCTGTCCGAAGACATTACATAACAAAGCCTATTCTATGAATCTTGTCTCTTCCTTGCATTATAGGCGGCTTGTCTTCTGTTCACTATCACTGATGCAGCTTTCATCTTAAATATATCAAGGATTCGGTAGTGAGTATGACTTTCTGGTATGACCAAATCCCTTATATTCATCAGATCCTCATCATGCAAGTAAGTCAAGTCTTCATCTTTCTTGATTATCCCCAGTACTTTTCCATTAGAGTTTCTCAGCAAGTAATGGTCATCTTTTTCTTTGTATTCAACTTCAGTTATAATGCCATTTCTCTGTACAGTGTAGTTGGGGCGTGTCATTCTTCTTTCAAGGCTTATGCATGTGTTCATGTTTGACACTGGATTCCTATCTCTGACATTCATCTTGTAGTACCTTTCAGCACTGTCCATTCTTTTCAGCTTGTCTATCCTTCTTGATCTTTGAAGTTGGATTGTTTTCCAGCTTCTTTTCTCTTTTAAGAACTGGAATCCCCTGTCAGCTTCTTTCTTTAAAAATTTTGAGATTTCATTCATTTGTCTTCCAGCCATCTTATTTCTGTTTCGATAGTCATATAAATTAAGAGTGGCCATCCTTTCCAGTTGCTCTTCAGTGTATTCATGAAAGTCACTTCTGACAACAATGTCTCTCAGTTGCCTACTTTCCATAAATACCTCCAGGGACTCAGTAACAGAATCAAAGTAGATTTCCCTTGGAAGATCCACATTTGACTGTGGTCTTGTTGTTCTTTGTGGTACAGATCTACTTGATTCACCTCTTCCACCTTGTTGATGTCTTCTTGAAATAGGAGGCCTGAATGGAATAGATTTCATGGGTTTTCCAGGCCTTAAGTTGAAGGTTTTGATGTAGATAGCCTCTACCATTTCTGGTGGAAGGTTAGCTAGTTCAACAACATCCTGTCCTGCTTGTTCTTTAAGAGCGAGCAACATCTTAGCTATCCCAGGACTATTTGACAGTCCTGCAGGAACAAATCTTCCTTCAACAAAGCTTCTAGGGTTATCATCCTCCCTCAAAGCTTTCTCCCAATCAACCTTTTGTATATAGAAAAGATCTTTCAAGTCTTGCTTCTCCAAGGCATTGAATGAGGCTTCATCCATCCCCCTTTGATTAATCATTATGCCCCTCAAAATGTTTATCATCTCTTCATTTTCCCAAGGAACAATTTGTTCATCTTCTGGTTCAGGTTTGACTTCTTGTGGAGTTGATGTGTCAACTGTTGTTTCACCCTGAATCTTCTGTTTCTCCCTTAGAGTCATTATCTTTCTTTTCTTTGTTGGAGGCTCAACAGATGTTTCAGATTGTTTGGTAGACTTCTCAGTTTGTGCCCTTTTTAGTTTTTCTTTTCTTTTCAACCTGTTGTATTAATCCTGCACAGATTCTCTTGACAGGCTTTCTACAACATCAGGCTTCAACCCTCTTTCCAGTAGGTAACCACACATACCTCCATACTTCCTCTTCAAGACTTCAATCTTTTCAATCTCATCATTTTCTTTGACATATTTTTCTTTTACTTTCTCTCTTTCACTGTTGTAGAGTTCTTGAAGCTTGTCAAAGTTGAGTGTGTCAAGTCCTTCTCTGAATAGTTATGCCTTCTTAGATATTCTTTGTATTTCTGGTTGTCTCTATTCTTTTGTCCTATCTTTTTCTTGAAACCATCCCTCTCCTTGTCAAGTCTCTTTTGCAACTGATCATCATCAAGATCAGCCAAAGTTTCAAAGCTTATGCCATACCTTCTCAACTTTACAACCAATGGATGTTTCCTTTTGGCTTCCCTCATACTCAACTCAATGTTTGCTCTCTGCTCATCAGTCATTACAACTTGTGGAGACTCAACATTAGCAGTCATGGCACTCTTTCCTTGATCATCATCATGATCATCATCATTATCAGAATTTTCAGACTCATCCTCCTCTTCAGTTGAATCATTTACAGCATCAATCTTGGGTTCATCAGAGGGTGGATGATCTGGATTTGATTTAGTTCTAATAGGTACATCAGGAACACTTTGAACCCTTTCACCTGGTTTCAAGGTTTGCAATGGGACTGCCCTGATAGGACTTGCATCATCATCTGGAATTTCAACAAAGTATTTGTTCTTGTTATCCCATTTTCCTCTTTTTTTGGATCTTTCATGCTCAGATTGTTCAGATGCCCTCTTTCTTCTCATGTAGGTCTTAGCAAACCTATTGACTTTCTCAGCAAATTCTTCATGTAGTTTTGAAAGTCTTTCTCTTTTCTGTTGAAGTATTTCATGAGGTTGAGTTATATTGTCCCTTTCAGACTAGCTGTCAGTTGGGTTCTTTCTTAAGTCTTCTTTCACTTGCTCAGCCCATTTATTTGTAGCCATAGAGGCAATTGACTCACCAATTTCTTCTTCAACCATCATTTCAGTATTCAGATTGATTGGTTTAGCAGTTTCACTTGACTTTGTTTCTGGTTGACTTTGGGTTTGAAACAGCTAACCACCATAGCCAAAGAGTTGTCTGCTTCCTCAACTCTTTTTAACTTAATCAAAGCCTCAATCACCTCTTGATCAGCCACTTCTTCAATAACTTCTTTTGCAAAATTGGCTTGGTTGATCAAGGCTTCCTGCTCTGCCAACTCTACAGGGTCCATGGTTTGGGCCAATATTTCTTTGTCCCTTGTTTCCCTCATATTGTTTTCATGTTCTCTTAGAGCAGCAGCAGCAGCTTCAGCATCATCTTTAAACAAAATGTCTTTCTCTGGATAGGCCTTAACAGGCTCCTTTTCAGTAACTTTAGCCTTTCCCTTACTCAATCTTCTCTGAATCTCTTCTTCAGTTTCAGGCTCAACTTCATCAATATCTCTATCCAGTCTTTCCATTTCTTTATCATACTCTACAGTCTTGGAGGTTTCTGCTTGTTCAGTTTCTGGTTCAGTGAGTATTAACTCCTCAGTAGCAGTATCTCCTTCATTCATTACTTCAATCTCTACTCCAGTCTGAATGTCAGTTAAGACATCAGTTGCTATATCAATGGTAGCTACATTCTATTCAACATTTGTCTTTTCAACTCCATCTTCTGTCTCAACATTCTCTTCATCACTCCAAGTAACATTCATTACTTCATCATTATAATCATAATCTTGTTCTCCTATATCTGACTTATCACCTTCATACTCATAATATTCAACTCTCCTCTCATCACTATCCTCCTCAACATCATCATATGCATTCAGAATCAATTTCAGTCCATCAACAGTCTCTACACCTGATTCAGTTTCAGTCTCAACATCTACCCTTGAGTCATTTGGCTCATTTTCATTCTCCCCCTGTTTTGGGGCAGCTGAGGTCTTTTCAACCTCCTGCTCCAGGGATTTAATTTTCATTTCAGCTCTGACCAACTTCTCTATCAACATAACATTCTCCATAGTAACCTCCTCATTCCTCTTATTTAATTATGCATTTTCTTTCAATAAGTCCAAGTTTCTTAGGAATAGGTCTGTGTCAGAATGTGGGGTTGTAGGTGGTGATGTAGAAAATGGTTCATGCTCAGGTGGTTCTTGGGTTGTGGTGTGAGTTTGGAATATGGATAGTGGTGGTGATTGTATGAGGTGGGCTTCGTATGAATGGATCTGAGTGAATTGGGCTGGATGTTGGTGGTGTTTGTGGTGTTGGGGATACATGAGATGATATTTTAGGTTGGGATTGGCTTAAGGTTTGGAGTGGGGATTGAGTGGTTTGATATGGTGGAGTTTGTGGTGGTGATGGTATAATGGGTTGGTCAATGGGTAATGGTGATTGTGGTGGTGTTGGAATAATGAGTTGTTCTGGTTCCTCAGGTTGCTCCCCCCTGAACTTGTGCACCAACAATCATGGCTCTTCCAGCCCCTCCTTCATCTCCATCATCAACATTATCATTTCCATCCAAGTCATCACTATCACTTCCAGAATCATCTTCCCCTCCTTCCTCCTCTGAGCTTAACTCAGGCACTGGCATCACATCCAAGTCATGGTCCAACAACCATGGCAAGATCTCAAATGGGACATTTGAGTCAAATCTATTGGCAACACCTGGATTTCTGATTCTTCTGTATGTGTCGGGATTCTACAGTATGTGTGTAATGCCAATAGTGGGTAGATCATGTAATTCACTGTTGAAGATTATCTGTAGGAACCTTGGGTACCGCAGAAATCTATCTACCTCAGCTTTCTTCAAATTTGATACTAATCCCTCAAATATCATCTTTGAGAAATTAAATGGCAAATCATATATAATCCCCACAGTGGCATTTGCTAAATCACGACTCATCAGAGTCCATGATCCCTTTCGTGGAGCAAACCCTTGTATCACATGATGAATAAGGAACCTATACAGCATCGGAAACATCCCCTTTTGAAACTGCCCATCGTGTAGAGTTCCCTGATAACCCATCGGCTGCTCAAATATCCTCATTAAGTTAGCTGTATTGAAGTTTATTGAATTATGATCATCATCATTCAACCGCAAGCATCTTCTAATCATTCTTTCTGTCACATGTATCTCATGTCTTGCTAATGTTTCTTCGATTCTTTTCCTATTAATGTCATCAACGTATCTTGCAGATATCCAGAAATCTAGCGAATGATTTCTGTAGAAGGTTGGACATTCAGTGAAGGCAAATCTGACATTTGATCGAGCCATCCATGTAATCATTCTCGCCCCCGGCTCGTTGTCAGGTGTGACTTGTAATAGTGAAAACATGTTATGCTTCTTTTCAAAGAAGTACTTGGGTTGTTCTTCTTCTGCCATATCTGAACAACACAATCAAACACATTCAAATTGAAATTAGTCATAAAGTTCACTACTTTAAGCAATTTTAAGTTATAAAAATGAAGAGAGAGAAATATCATCAAGAACCTGTTCTTCGACAATTTTATAACCTAAACACAAAAGCAGAGTATTATTAATCAGATACATAATCAAAGCCCATTATAGTCTAATCGTTATCAGAAAACACATTATTATTGCTTACCGAGTCGGATTTAGAGGTCTGATTCAAATTAGGGTTTGGATTAATAATGAATGCGATAAGTCGGTTTAGGTTTCTTTGTGAGTAAGCAGTTGCAGTGGAAAGAGAGAGGAAAGAGTAATGTTGAAAAATTTTGCCTAACTCCCTCTTATATACCTTTTGAAAGTGGGTTTTAAATGCTTTTTGTCGTTTAGTGAGTTATTATCTGTCAACTAGTAACATTATCCACTTGATATTTTAAAACAATTTTCAAACATATAACTCTTTATCATTTTAGGCTTAGCAAACCTTACTCGGAAAATTAAACCTTTGCAAAGTCTACTCGGTATACTTCCACTTACACAAAGCTTACCCGATAAAATAAAACATCAAACCTTGCTTGATAAAATTTTCATTATTAGATTTACAAAGTTTGCCCGATCCCTTCTACTTACAAACCTTGCTTGGTCAAGCTAAGTGATTAAAGTCAAGACACTATTGAAGAAAGCTTACCCGAAATACCAGATTTCTTGAGAAATTAATCACAAGGCAAATAATCAAGTATAAAGTATCAAATAAACATCCTTACTAGGAATCAGTTAAGATCCCCGTACAAATTTCTTGAATTCAAATTAAATGACTTAATCTAGCATAAACCCTATCAGAATAAGAATCATATTCAATCAAGCATACTAAAAACATATACAATCAAGAATACTTGGTTGTACAGTATGCCCGAGCAACCTTCACAATGTTTTAACGTGCCCGAACAACCTTCTTATGCAAAGTATACCCGAATAACCTCCCTAGAGTACAAAGCATGCCCGGTTTAGCAGACAGTGTACTTGGAAAGTCAAGTTTTGAAATTACCAAGTATATTGAGGGAACAAAAGTGTACCCGGAATATAAAGTGTGCCTGGAAAACAAGGTTTCACCGGAAGCACTTGTAATCTCAAAGAAATCATAAACAAAAATATCACAGAGCATGATAGGAATGAAATTAAACATATAAACATTTAAGTGTGCTATAGTCTAAAATTTCAAAGAGCTTGCCCGAGAATCCTATGTTAGCACTAAGCTTACTAGGATACACATATTCAATCATCAGGTATGCCTGAGAACTAAACTAAACAGTTTAGTCTACCCGAAAGACTTCAACATATCAAACCATACCCAAAAATGATATTCACACAAATCACAAAGCTTACTCGGTGTACTAATCCTAAGTTCACAAAGTTTGCTTGGAATAACAATCAACATATAAAATGCAAAGCTTGCCCGGAACAAGAATTTCTTGTTAAAAGCTAGCTATAACACATAATCATCTCAAGACTTCAAGCTTGCTCGGGAAATTAGTACAACAGTGTACTCTACCCGGAAAGTGTAAACACTTCAAAGCATGCCCGAAAATCATAAACTTAGTCAAACAAATGACTAAGCTTGCCCGGAAAGGTCCTAAAGCATCAAACCTTACCCGAAAATACATATTCAACCATATTCAACTGTTTTGTGCCCGGAAAGGTTAGAAAACATCAAAACTTACTCGAACTAACATATTCAACCTATTAAAGGCAAAATGCAACACTTTTTGACTTCAACCACTTTGTCAAAATATATTTTTCATTACAGATCATAGTTTAAGAGCAAATGGTGCATTTAGAGATCAAATTTCAGTTGTATTTCTCTTCAAAACAGTTTGTTCCATTTTTTGAAAAGATCTCAAGAATGGGATCATATTGACTAAGTAGCTTTCTCAATACTTCATTCTCAGCATTATTATGACAACATAGATAGGTTAACAGTAGGTATAAACTTAGCATGAATTTCATCTCTTTGGTGATATGATTAAGGTTCATTTAGTAGCATAATGCATTAATGGTCAACACTGTGCTATGATGCCTCATATCTCTTCTCAAAGCTTATTTGGCTTTCCCAAAATCACCCCAATTTGACTCCAACCTACTGTATTTGGTCAAAAACTTGTTTTTGTATGACAGAACTTATTATATCTTTTTGTATTTTTGATTTTCAAACATATATAGAGGTTGAACGTTGGACTTACTGTTAAATAACAAGCCTTTCATTCAAGATGAGACAGATATTGTCAACATCTTTGTAGTTCTTAGTTGTAACCCTCTTGTTTGATAAAATATTTAAAATACTTATCAACTTTTGGTTGATTTATTCATTCTTCCCCTTGTTTTTGATATTTTCTCAAATTTTCTTAAGGCATGTTCTTTGTCATATTTAAATATGTTTCATTTTTGGTTGACCAAATAACAACAGGCTTGTGTATGACTAGGTAGTCACTTTTCTGCCTATCATTTGGAGAGATTTATCTTGAGACATGCAAAGACAACTATGTATCTCCACATAAAGATTAGCATATTCATTATGTTTATATCACCTTAGATTTTACATCATCATGAGAAAGCAACCATACATGTTAATGACTATACTAAGGTCCTTTTAGCCTATTAAATCCATATGATTGGCTAAGTAGTCAATGTACTATCATTTCCCATTTAACACAGTTTAATATTCTATCACCCCAATATTTCTTCATTGGCAGGTAAATGGCTATCCTGTTTGACTACAAGTGATCAACAGGACCAAACATACATGTGACTATATGTCCTTTCAAAGTCAGGGCTATTGACATAGTTTTAAGTGAAGGAATAAGAAACAAGTCATTATGGCCCCAAATGCATTCAATTTTCAGGTCAATGACTATCCTTTGAATCTGTAGAGATTTAAGGACCAATCATACACAAGTGAATGTCCTTCCAACTGGGCAAATGACATAATTTTTAGCAAATACAACTACTTGAGACTTTTCTTTAAAAAAAATCCTTCTTTTAAGCTTCTTTAAAGCTTGAACTGAATAATCTTATCATATCTCTACACCATTAATCAACTTGCTCATGTATTGACCAAAATAAAGCATTTATGCAAAATTCATTAGAAAACTTCATTTTTATCACTTAATTTTGACATAAGACTAATTTTGACATAAACAGTTGTAACATTAATCAAATCTTAATCAAACATAACATTATCAAGACAAGCAAACCATACCAACATTCAAGATTTAGCCTATCCTAATAACATCAAATGATCAGATAAAGCACATATCCAAGCAATTTAAGCAGTGATGTCAGATAAGCTTACTATAACAAGTAAATTATAACAAGAACACTTATTCTAACATCACAAATGCACATCAACTGATAAACATGCAGACCTATCAATCAAACAATCATGTCTAATTTTTTAAACATAATCAGTTAAAGCACATAACAGTTTACATATTCAGTAACATAATCAAGCATATTCACTAAACATTCATTGTGTGTGACCTCTAACAGGATAATTAGTTTGCATATAGAGGTACACAACTAGGCACACATCCTTAATCAGATTTCATTAGAGTTGATCATTCCCAGGGCTTTCAGAAGAAAGTTGAACCTGGTTCTATCAAGTTGTTTGGTGAATAGGTCAGCCAAATTGTCACTTGTATCAACTCTTTGCATTTCAATAAAACCCTTTTCACTTCAATCTCTTATGAAGTGATGTCTGATTTCAATGTGCTTAGTTTTAGAATGTTGAACTGTATTCTTAATAGTAAAATATGCATCAGTGTTGTCAATTAGAATAGGGGTGTTCAGAAAATTCAAACCATAGTCCAGCATCTGATTTTGAATCCGTAGAACTTGTGCACAGCAGGCAGATGCAGCAACATATTCAGCTTCTGCAGTAGAGATTGAGACAGTAGTATGCTTTTTGCATTGCCATGACACTAGCCTTTCACCTAAAAATTGACATCCTCCTGAGGTTGACTTTCTGCTCATGTTACAGTCATCATAATCACTGTCTGTATAGGCAATCAGATCAAAAGATTGGTTCTTTGGGTACCAAATTCCTAAGTCTGGTCTTCCCTTCAAATATCTTAATATTCTTTTAACAGCATTCATGTGGGAGACTTTTGGACTTGACTGGAATCTTGCACACACACACAGCAAACATGATATCTGGTCTTGTTGCAGTCAGATACATCAGAGATCCAACTTTGGCTCTATATTCGTGTTCATCCACAGGCTCCCCCTTTTCATCTGCAATCATCTTTTCTTTGGTGTCCATTGGAGTTGAAGCAGTTTTGTACTCATGACAGTTGAACTTGTTCAAGATGTCCTGCACATATTTAGTTTGGTGAATGAAGTTCCCTTCAGCTTTCTGTTGAACTTGCAATCCAAGAAAGAAGTTCATTTCTCCCATAGAACTCATGTTGTATTTGGACTTCATTACCCCTTCAAACTCCATGCACATTTGTTCATTTGTAGATCCAAAGATGATGTCATCCACATACACTTGAACAGAAGCAAATCTGATCCCTTTCTTTTGTAGAAGAGTGTCTTGTCAATGGCTCATCTTTGGAAACCATTTTCAAGAAGATGATTTGACAACTCATCATACCATGCACTAGGAGCCCGATGAAATCCATAAAGGGATTTGTTTAGCTTATACACCCTGTTTGGATACATTGGATCCTCAAAACCTGGAGGTTGAGCTACATACACCTCTTCATCAATCTTTCTATTTAGGAATGCAAACTTAATATCAAGCTGGAACACCTTAATGTTCTTTGAGGCAACACATGCAAGAAAGATTCTGATAGCTTCAAGTCTTGAAATAGGTGCAAAGACTTCCTCAAAGTCTATTTCTTCTTCTTGAAAACATACCAGTGCTACAAGTCTTGCTTTATTCTTAATCACCAAACCCCTCTCATCCCTTTTGTTTCTAAAAACCCATTTGGTTCCTATTGCATATCTGTCTATTGTCCTATCAACAAGATCCCACACATGTAGGTCTCTGAACTATGCCAGTTCCTCTTGCATTGCTTCCACCCAACTATTCTCTTTTAGTGCTTGAGCAATGTTCTTTGGCTCTATTTAGGATAGGAAACAGGAGTAAAGACAGATGTTTGCAATTTCAGAATGACTTCTTGTGACTCTTTCATGCAAATATCCAATGATGTTTTCAGAAGGATGATTCTTTTCCACATAAGGAGTTTGTACGTAGACAAATTTATGTCAAGATTTGTTTCAAGATCTGGTTCTTCAATGATCAAATCAGTTTCTGCATCATGAAATTCTGGTGCTTCATCATTATGTTGTCCTGAAGTAGATGTACCATTGTTTTCTAGATTCAATCTTTGAAACAGATCTTGAAATCTTGCAGTAAATGCAGCTTCTTCTTCAATTAATAGGTTACTTGGGTCTCCCTCATTCAGAACTTGATCATTCTGTACATCTTGATTGTCTTGATTGATCTCAGTATGATCATGTTCAGGACTGTGATTGTTTTCCTGATTATTCTCTTGATCTTGTTCAACCACATCACTTAAGGATTTCTTTACAAAGGTATATTCTTTTTTCTTTTCTAGCAACCTTTTTCCATAATTCTTCCAAGTCCAATGTTTTCTTCTTTTTCTCTTCAATTTCACTGGTCTTGTAGTAAGAGTCATCAAAGTCTTTAGGATAAATCTTGAAAGACCTTATCAACTTCTCATGGTCAAACAGCCATGCTGCACCATCAACTGTATTGAATTGGTTCTCATTAAAGATGATGTCAGATGATTCTATAACACTCAAATGATCTTTCACATATACTCTGTATGCTTTTGAGTGTGTAGAATATCCAACAAAGAAACAATCTAGAGATTTTGTTTGAAACTTGTTCAGATAGTCTCTAGTGTTTAGAAGAAAACATTTGCATCCAAAGGGCTTGAAAAACTTGATATAAGGCTTTCTGTTGTGGAATATTTCATATGGAGTTTTGTTATGACTTTTGTTGACAAGTACCCTGTTCTGAATATAGCATGCAGTAGTTATTACTTCAGCCCAAAATGTAACAGGTAAATTAGCATCTGCTAACATGGTTCTTGCAGCTTCAATCAAAGTTCTATTCCTTCTTTCTGCAACACCATTTTGTTCAGGAGTTCTAGGAGCTGAGAATTGTTGAATGATTCCTTTTGCTGTACAAAATTCTTGCATAACTCCATTCTTGAACTCTGTACCATTGTCACTTCTCATCATTTTAACCTTCTTATTCAATTTGTTCTCAATCATTGTTACACAACCCCTAATCAACTCTGCAGTCTCATCCTTGGTACTTAGGAAATAAACCCAATTATATCTTGAATAGTCATCAATGATCACAAGACAATATATTTTCTTTCCTATACTTGGCACACTCACAGGACCAAAGAGATCCATGTGAAGTAATTCAAGTATTTGATCAATTGAGTTGATGAGTTTTGGCTTATGAGTAGATTTGTGTTGTTTTCCTTTTTGGCATGAACTACAATGATCTTCTAATTTGAACTCTCTTGTAGGTAAGCCTATTACATTCTCACATTTGACAAGTCTATTCATGTTCTTCAAGTTCACATGACACGGTTTCCTATGCCACAATTTTGATTCATTTTCAGTGGCTTTGGAGACAAAACATGCACCCCCTTGAAACAGCTTCTTTCATATTCAATTCATATAAGTTTTCATTTCTTGGTGCCATCATCATAATCATTTCAGGTGGAATCACAAACTCAGGTTTTAGGATGAAACAATGAGAATCATCAAAACTGACTTTGTACCCCTTATCACACATTTGTGATATACTCAGTAGATTATACTGAAGACCTTCAACATGAAACACATTATCAAATGAGAGTTTTTCATTTATTAAGATTCCTTTCCCAACAATCTTTCCACCATTTTCATGACTTCCAAATGCTACAGGACCTTCAAACTTTTCTTCATAATTGACAAGAGATCTCTTGTCACAAGTCATGTGCCTAGAACAACCACTATCCATATACCATATGGCATTCAGAGGAGTGGACTGTTCCTACACATAAGAAAGAATTTGATCAGTTGATAGATGAAGTGCAAGCTTGATCAACTTGCAGCTCATCAGATTCAGTTTCAGGGGCAGCTTGGGAAGTGAGTGTTGTTGGTTCAGGATCTTAATGAGTAACTTCTAAATTGTCTGAATTGTCTATTTCATAACCACACTCTCTTGGGGTTTTAACAAATGAGGTTGAACCTAGACAGTCTTCTGATACAGTGTCACACTCCTTCACCACATAGTCTTTCTTTTCAGAGTAGTCTCTCACATCAGGAACTATCTCAACCTTGGTTTCAGCCTTAGGTTTCCAAAGGAATCCTTCAGGTTCAAATCCATGTTTCATCAGAAACTTTTCATCACCAGTGAGTTCTGTTGGTTTCTTCCTAGGAAATGCATCTCTTCTTCTTGTATTTTCACTACTTGATGATCCATGAGAACTATCAGATTTGACAGATTGAGTATCCCTTTTAGGGATGATTCTCAAGGGTTGAGAGTTCTGTTTAACCTTTCTCTCATACTTTTCAGGAGATTTACTCCTTTGAGCATGCTTAGCCACAAGTTTTTTTGCTTTCATTGGAGGCTTTTGGGTTTCTTTTTCAGAACTTCCTTTTCACAAACTTTTCCCTTTCCCAGGTATTCATCATACTTTTGCTTGTACACAACAAAGTCTTGTCCATACTTTGTTTCATCTGGGACATGAAAAGGCTTGAATTTGAGTCTTTCATTACAGGAGTCTGTATGATGACCATACTCATCACATTTCTTGCACCAAACCTTTCCTTTATATTTCTCATGTTCTTTTTCTTTCTTGAATCTTTCACTTGGTCTGGGTTCTTTGACTCTAATGGTCTTCTGATTCTTTAGACTATCAAAGTTGATTGAGAAAGGGACAAACTCCTCAATCTTGATGTCTTGTCTTTCATTCTTGCTCTTTACAAACACAATTTTTTGCAAATTCAGTGGTTCTTCATCTTGAATCTCTCTAGGTCTTGATTGCCTCTTTTCATATTCTTCCATTGTTTCCACTTCTCCAATATCAAGGACTTCATGATTAGAGAATATAGGATAAACAGGGATAAAATTTTCAACATCCACATTTTCTTTTACCCTATTTTTGTTGTTCTGCTTTATCCTTTCCAATACTTCTTGGCTTTGAGGCATTACAGCATTGTAATTTACCTTCTTCTTTTCACATATGTCAAAGGACACATGTTCTCTCTTTGTTCTTTCATTCTGTTTCTTCATTCTTGATGTGACAGGTGGATACATTGGAAGTTTGTCAATAGATTCTGGTTTCTTGAATTTTCTTCCTCTTTCAGCAGCTTTGATTTCCTCATCAGTGATTTGATCACTTAAATCACTCAAGTCATCTTGATTCAAATCAATTGAATCAAAGTCATCTTCAGAGACTAGAACTCCAATTGACTTTTCTTCTTTCACATCTTTCTTCACAACAAACTCTCCTTCTTCACTCACCTCAACATACTTATACAAATCCACAAGTTCTTTATTGTCTTGAAAAACATCTTTGAATTGTTGTAGATATACATTTCTTTTCTCTTTATCAACTTTTGTCATGAAGTTGTTGTTGAAAGGTGGTGGTACTGCTTGGTACTTGTCTTCTTCCTTAACTTGGTTTAAAATTCCACATATGTTTCCAGTGGAAACCAAGTTCTTCAAGAATTCATTGTCAACTTGCAACTTAGTGTTCTGCACCTTCCCTTCTATAATCATTTTCTTCAACCCATCTATTTCAGTTGTGAACCTTTTCTGAGCTCTGTAACTTTTACACGGTCTTCTTCCAAACTTTTCATCCTTTCTTCACTTATCAATTCACTTGACTCATATGCATTTATGATACTTTGTTTCTTAAAACACTCACTTTCCAGCTTGCCTACTTTCATTTTCAAATCATTGATAACTTCAGTTAAATCAATAGTAGGAGCAGAATGTACCTGAGATGATGATCCAGTTTCTTTCTCAATTATGGCCATGAATGTCACATTTGCTTTCTTGATATCATCTGCAATGTCTTCTTCATGATTGCTCCAATCAAAGTTACCCTCATGCTGTGTTGTTACAGCTACATTTCTTTGATTTCTGATCTGATTTTGATTGGCTGGAATAGTGTTGTTTGGAACATTTTGAAGGTTTTGATTGTTGTTTCTCTGAAAACCTTGATTCTAAGGCACTCCTGATCATGATTGTTCATTTGAGGTTGGGAGTTGTTGAAGTTGGGATTATAGTTGTTGTTGAAGTTGGGATTGTTATTAAAGTTGTTGTTGTTGTTGTTGAAGTTGTTGGTGTTGGGTCTCTGCTGATATTGAGGCTGCTGTTTTCTTGGTTGGTTTTGAAATTGGTTCAATTGAAAGTTTCTTGGCATGTTACATTCTCTTGCAAAACGACCAGGCTGTTGACAATTATAGCAAATGGCTTTTGACTTGTCAAAACCAATTATTTCATTTGGCCCTGATAGGAGTGACCTACCAGTCCTGTTATATAACCTTTTGCTTCTAAGAGCCAACATAGCTGCTTGCCACTTCAAATCCATATCCTCCAAGTCATCAGCATCTATTTGCTCAAGATCATCTTGTACCACACTTGTGTGAATTAAATTCTTTGCAACAAATGCATTATATGACTCAGTAAACATTGAAAGCAAGGCCTGTGTTTCACTGCCTTGACCATTTCCACCACTAGTGTGAGGTATATTCCCACTTGCCATTGAGGCAGAATCAGTGTCATCAATCAGTTGAACATTGAATCTTTGATGGTTTCCATGATTACTTGTGCTACCACCAACAAATGATTTTGGAGTATCAGAATTATGTTCAACAGGTTCTTCAATGATAGGGATCTGCTGTTGATTCTTGGTAGTCAAATTACCCATAGGTGCAATCAATGCATTTGAAACATTGAAGCAGGGTCTTTCCTCCTTAATCATATCATTCTCTATCATTTCTATCTCTGCAGCTTGAAGAAAGCACACTACACCATCCAATTTCAAGTAATTGAAGTTGTGCTTCTGGAGGATGAATTTGCAGGCAGTGTACCATTCCTTTGGCATAGAGTTGAATAGCTTGGTATTAAGGTCAAAGTCAGTCATGACATAGTCTGTGGTTCTGAGATCATTCACTATTGCTAAGAACCTCTCCAGAATAGACTTCAACCTTTCTCCTTCTTTATACTTAAATCTTTCTAGCTGCTGCTTCAATCTCTGCTTCTTGATGTTTTTGAGCTCAACATTTCCCTCAAACATTTCAAGTATTGCATCATACATTGCCTTGGCATTGGGATGATGTGCAAACTTGGTAAGTATTTCCCAAGACAGGCCTAGCTTTAACATAGCTAAAGCCTTGTCATCTACTTTTCTCATTCTTTCTCTTACAACAGCAGTTGCAGCTGTGTTTGCACCTTCCTCTTCAGTGCCTTGTGGACCATTCTTGATGGAGTTCCACATATCAACATCATTATAGCAAACGGATGCTTCAAACAAGACCTTCCATTTTGTGAAATTAACCTGTCCATACAGTCTAGGAATCTTGTTAGTAGACACTTCTTGTTCCTCGTAACCAGACATTTTGAGAAATCAAAAGTAGTTTCTTTGTAAAAACAGAGTTCAAAAATAATAAGATCTGAAAACTGGTTGTTCAGATATGAGTTGTCTGATGCGATTAGAACAAGAATTATATGTAAAAATTAAAACTTTAAATAGAATAAGGAAGAGAAAACACCAAATGATTGTAGATCTGGAAGAAAAATGAAGAACAGAGCTGCTGACGTCACTTTTCAATGGAAAAGTGGTCTGCTTACGTCATCCTTCTTCAAATCTTCAATCAGCAACAATCTTTCCAAAATAGCAGAAACAAGCTCTGATACCACTTGTCAGGTCCCCGATTTCAGCTGGATCTTACTCAAATCATGCCATAACTCACACAAATTAATGTGTCGACAATAGAGTTAATGACGGGTTGCTATATTTAGAAAGATTACTGTTTATTAAAGGCGGAATCAATAACAAACAGGGTTGTTGCTAATAATAATCAAAGGTAACTAACACACACAAGATTCACTCAAAAGATTTCCATTTATACAATGTTCATCATACAAAAGGATAATCGATTTAGGGTTTCTTGATAGGAAAGTTATATCCGTACGTACTAAGACAGCCGTCACAGACAAAAATATTCTCTCTGAATTAATGTGTTTGTCTGTCTTAGGAGGCGTGCCCTAAATTATTCCTTTTATAGGCCTGGCACCTCCTTTACAGATGTCATTCCTTCTAGAAACCCTAAATGCTAAAACATATTCAAATTACATATTCAGAATTATTCTAAGTGTAAAACAAGTAGGCTGTGTACTCTGCCATCCTTCAGGACTTGGTAACATAGAAGTGTGCCCGGGATCAGTTTCCGGGTAGACATTACTTGAAGAGTATTGTACCAAGTAAAATACTCACCGGGTGGACTTCAATCTTCTTGACTTTGCCAGACTTTGCCCGACAAACCCTTACGACTTGTTCTTCGATGGTCCATTCAACTCTTTGCTAGAAAATAGCTTATTAGCAAAGTGTACTCGGCAGCACTGTTCCTTGCTTGAGTTGAACCTTGCCCGATATTACTTAACAATATTCCATTAAATCATCAAGCATGCTTGGACCACATTATTAATGAATACCTTGCCCGGTCTTCCAATCACTTGGCTTCATGAGCTTGGTTAGCCAAAAGCTTACTCGGGAGTGAGCTTATTAGCAAAGTGTACTCGGCAACACTGTTCCTTGCTTAAGTTGAACCTTGCCCGATATTACTTAACAATATTCCATTATTGTACTCGGCAGCACATTATTTTCCAACTCTTTGCTAGAAAATAGCTTATTAGCAAAGTGTACTCGGCAGCACTGTTCCTTGCTTGAGTTGAACCTTGCCCGATATTACTTAACAATATTCCATTAAATCATCAAGCATGCTTGGACCACATTATTAATGAATACCTTGCCCGGTCTTCCAATCACTTGGCTTCATGAGCTTGGTTAGCCAAAAGCTTACTCGGGAGTGAACTATACTTGGCTCTGAAGAACAGACTTGCTTGATAAAGTGTACCTTGCCCGGATTTACATAAATTAGTGAACCTTGCCCGGCAATGCACTAATTAGCAAACCCTGCTCGGATTTCCACTAAAGAAGACTTCTTGTAGATAACCTTGCCCGATAGACAAAATATCGTACCCGACTAAGTAAAAAGCTTGCTCAGAGGTCTAAGGTGTGCCCGGATCCATACTTAGAGAATTCTGAGGAGGTTGAGAAGATTCCAATCTTCCATATGTCTTTTAGAACAAATCTTTGACCAAACAATCTCCCCCTTTGGTCAATTGTTTGACTCAACAATCTCCCCCTTTGGTCAATTGTTTGACTCAACAGGGAGAAATATAGGTTAAAAGATAGGATTTTCAAAAAATGTTAGTTGGTATTGTTGCCGGCCAATATGTTATAGTTAGTATTTTTTTTAAACAACATTTTTTTTGTGTGTTAGGCCAACGCACTTCACAAATTTGGAAAGCCCCATTGCCCCACTCAAGAAAGACTATATTGTCTTATCCAGGCTCACGCTTGTAACGATTCCGGCAAAATCAGGTATACCCTAACCGGTATATACTATTTATGTGTTATTTAATAATGAATATATGAATCATAATGCGTTTATACGACTATGTATGATTCACAGCACGGATTATACTCGATTATACAGTTAATCGTATTGGGAATACGATTAACCGATTAACGGTTATTGAAGCCCGAACGAATCGAGGATTACATTATAGACGAGATATATGATATTTAGTGATGTTTACGAAGTATTAAAACTTCAGGATAAGTGAATTAAAGCACAGAAAAAGAATTTGCGATTTAATGGTACGTCGATACGTTAAACGAAACCTTTAATACCAAACCGAGCAAGAGACGATCGATCAAGCCGAAAAAGATGCGCAATTATTAATAATATGATGTTTTAAGTTAATAAATGTCATGGTTTAAGTTTTTAAAGTTTTTAAATCGGTTTTATATAAATTTCATTTTTAAGCCGAAAACGACCGTTTTAGCCTCGTTTTAAGCTGAATTAAACATTTAACCGAAAAACGAAATGAACCAGATTATCCAAAACATTATCCGGATTTCCAAAATCCAAATGAGTGGCTAGAAATGGAAAGGTGGGTCCCACCCCACCTCCCCTCCCTTGTTCCGATCGGCTTGGGGTATAAACCCCTTGCCTATGTTATTTTTTTTTAAAACAAGCATTCAACATTCTTCTTCTTCTCTCCACATTATGGACTAAAAACCTAGATTTGTAGCAAGAAAAGCAAGGTAAAGATCGAGTTATTTACGTTTCCATCTTCTTTTCTTGAGTTTATTTGCAAGAAAATGAGGTTTCAAGTTAAAAAGGGTGAAAACCCGAGATGAAAACCGATTCTTGCATGATCAAGTGATGTATACGGGTTATACAAGGGATCTTGGTCCAAGAAAGGAGTTAAACGAACCAAAAACGAATTTTTACGGTTTAAATCTTTGTTTTTAAGTCATAACCGAACCCATGAAAGAAATGGCTTGATTGTGGGTGTAACTTGCTTGGTGTGGTGTTATTGTGCTTGTAGGTGTTGTATCTAGTTGTTAACAAAGGCTAAAAAGCAAGATCCTTGCGATTTGAAGCTAAGAACACAAGGTAGTTCGGTTTTTATATGATGTATGTGTTTTGGGACAGATTGTGGTACATTTAGAGTTAGGCTACGAAATTTCACACTGATGATCTACACATGAAAATATGAGATCTGTGAAAATTTGGTAATTTTTGGACAAAGGATGAATATTTGGTGAATTTAATGCTCGGTTTTGGCTAAAAATGGTGAAAAATATTTAAATATCATGATAAATTCTGGAAAATTCCAGATAAGCTTTTTATAACATGTAAAAGTCACACACAAAATTTTAGGTCAGTTGGAGAAGTCTAAGTAGGCTTTTCGGTTAAACGAGTTCTAGGGTTTTCTAGCTCGGTTTTAATGAAAATGGCATGTAAAAAGAGATTTTGGTTCTGGAAAAATTACAGGGAACTATGTCGATGGCAGGGGTTATCCAGGAAAAATTTGGGATTTTTCTAAGGTCGTTTGGTATTTACGACATATTTAGTGTTTAAATGGTGTTTAAAAATAGATAAATAAATTTTAAATATAAAAATTAATTCTGGAAATATTTTTATAAAATTCCCCACTGTCAAAAAGTGGTTTGTGCAAAATTTCAAGATCCGAGATTAAACGGGTAATTATTTGTGCTAAAAAGAAAATAAAAACAAACTTTTAAAGTTTAAAACGCGTAAACCGGTAAAGTTCGCCTAAACGAACTGACTGGTGTATAAAAACCCTAAAAATGAACTGTTTTCATATAACTGAGTTAAACAGGTAAAAATAAATCATCCGAAAATAATTCGGATGATTTGAGTAATTTTATCCGATTTAACAGTTTCCGGTACACTAAAGACGGAAACGGGTCCCGCGGCCAATCGGGGCGTCTAATCCGAGCTCTAATTTCACAACTTTAATTAAATTATCAGTCAACAACTATTTTCGGGTCGTGTGTGACCAAACTCATTTTTGGAACGTAAAAACGGATAACCGTGCTAGGCACGCAAAACGGGAAAAACGAACTAATAGTAATTTTAACTATTGAACTCTAAATGATATCACAATCTGAGTCCGAAGAAGTGTTTCTGGGTTAACATTGCCCCCGGAACGGGTACAGTACTGGGTTAACAGTGTCCCAGATGTACCGGTTAACACGGTTAAAGTTATATTAATAGTGATTGTATAGTAACGAACTTAGGGATCGTATTACAGATCCGGATTAGTAGCTGCGTACCGTGTTACCTACTTGCTTGCGAAAGGTGAGTTTCACGAGCCCCTTTTTCTGAATTGTTTTTAAATATTTTCTCGGGGCGGGAAGCATGTTACTATTAAAATGTTTAAGTACATACTGAACGCATGGATTTGCGTGTATTTATATATATCTTATTGTACGGGAATCGTACGGAAATGTACTAAGATGGTAATTGTCTGAGTTGCTAACATTGTAAGGCCCCGTAACACGAGTGATTAGCTAAAAGCCGGTAGAGTGTGAATAGTACTATTGGTCTGACAAACCCAACTGGTCCGGCATGGATTTGCTGATGTTTCCCAGCCAGTTGCACATGTCTATTTTGTTGTTATTTATTTTTGCTATGTAATGTTAGGCATAGCGGTTTGGGGCAGGTTCGTGGGTGGAGTATGCCACGAGGTTGTATGTGGATAGTCAGAGGTTTCACTTGTGGGCTCAGCATAATTACATCGCTAATATATGATATTTATAATGACTTGTCACTGTTTATTTAAATTAGTGAAACTCACCAACTATTCGTAGTTGACCCGTTTTCTTTACATGCTTTCTAGGTACCCCCAAACTGGATTAATTGCTACATGCCTGACGATGCGTGTTTTTTTTGTGGAAGCTTAATGATCTTTTTTGTATTAAATATGTTAATGTAATGTTGGTAAAACTTAGGTGCTAACGCCTAGACGGTAACTAAACTCGGAACAATGTAATATGGTGTAAATTAATGCAGTGGTGTTTTCTTTATAAGCAATGTTGTTGATATCAGACGTGTCTGTTGCATCCCGTTTACGTTTCCGCTGCGGTTACGGGGTGTTACAGAACTTGGTATCAGAGCCATTGGTTATAAAGAATTATGATGTCTTTAAAAGATATCTAAAATATAACCAGTAGCTCAAGTATTATAGGATCCGAATATCAACTAATAATTTATAGTGACGAGATCTGGATGGACAAGTGAGTTATTATGGTCCGGAACATAATAACAGACTTGTCCGCACGAGGGAATTCAAGGGAAGTCACGGGGAACATTAAAAGGTAAAATCGGCAACATATGTGTAAGTATATGATAATATTTTTATGTGACAAAGTTGTATAAGTATGTGTATATTAATTATGATTTACATTATGGAAGGATCTATATGTTTGCTAACTTGTGTACAGATAAGGATGTGGAGATCACGAAGTCTGTCAGTGGAGGAGGCCCCGGAGGAGGCCAGTTCCGGGAACTCTAGGAGCTTACGCCTAGTATCCAGCACTGAGCCTAGTGAGACTAGCTGTAGGAGTGCTACCCTGTCCTCCCCTACTAGGGTTGCCAGATCCCCCACCCCACCCGCACCACAGGCCACCCCTACCCCTCCCAGACCCGGATCCCGCCTCACGACGCGGATCAGTGTCCCCTATGTCCCACCTACCTCTACCCCACCCAGACCTACTTTCCACAGGGGCGAGTCCTCCCGCCCCCAGCCCGAGCCTGTGCCTCCACCCATGTGGGGTACCCCTAGGTTGGAGAGGGATGAGCGTCCCTCCTCCGAGGCTGCATGGCTCCGAGTGCTCACCGAGCAGGTGGTTGAGCACACCATCGCCTTGACGGTGGGGATCCAGAGGAGGAGACACTTGGCGGACTGCGTACTGGACAGCCAGTACGCGATTGGCCAGCTGAGGAGGGAGGGCGCATACTCCCAGTGGATGATTGACTGGATGGAGACACGGATCTGGGGTTTGCTGGCGGTGTTGGTGGTGATGGTGGCAGTGTTGGTGTGGTTGGTATACCACCATACTTAGTTATGTTAGGGTGGTAGTAGTCAGGGTCCGCTTTTTGATACTCTGTGTAAGCAGTTAGTGGCGATGCTAACATAGAGTGAATCTTGGGTAGTTATAGTACAGCCACTAGCCCATAGGGGGTCTCTTTTGGGGATATCATTGTAGATACTTTTGGTGTATCATTCAAGCACTGACCCATAGCGGGTTATGTCGAAATGATGCCGATGTAGGACTGATGTATGAAAACTCAATCTATGTGATGATGTTATGTAATATGTACTGATGTTTATTAATGAATGGAATGTGTGTTGTATATCGAGATTGAAATTTGTATTAATTATATGTATTTTTCTTAATGTTGTGTAGAATGGCACCAAAACGGTAGGCTCGAATGTCAAGTGGATGTGGATCGTCTGATTGCTCGACAGTTAGAGGCGGCGATACCGGATATAGTATCGCGCATCGCCGCCAGTATTAACAATACGACCAATCCAGACCCTGCGAGCAATCAAACGTCCACCAATAATGATGGGGAACAAAATGTTAACCCTCCACCGAACGGTAACCCGATTCCGAGTAATGACGCACCGCCTAGGGTGGTCGTTACAGACAGTAATGGCCCTATACCTAGTGTAGAAATGAACCGCACTGAACCGACTCCTGCAACAAAGGGATGTTCAATCAAAGATTTTATGTTGTGCAAGCCCCTATAATTTAGCGGGTCTGAGGGACCAAATGGGTTGGTTAAGTGGATTGAGAAAATAGAGTCTGTTGTGAACATCAGCAACTGCCCTGAGGATTACGTTGTTAAGTATGCTACCTGCACGTTCACGGACCATGCCTTGACATGGTGGAACACAGTAGTGCAAACTCGCGGTCAGGCAGCGACAAACCGCATGACCTGGGCAGAGCTCAAGGCCCTTGTACTGGAACATTTCTGCCCGAAAAACGAACTGCAGAAGTTAGAAAACGAATTGTGGAACCTGGAGATGCAGGGGGCAGACCACTTGGGTTATACGAACCGATTTAATGAATTGTCGCGATTGGTGCCATGGTTGGTCACCCCAGAGTCAAAGAGGGTTGAGCGTTATATATGGGGACTAACTCCAGTAGTAAGGAGTATAGTCAACTCTGGGGGACACAAGACGTTTGAGGGTGCGGTGACGCAAGCTGGTATCATCACATACGATTTCGTGAGGAGTGGGTCACTGAAGGTGGCAGGAGAGTCTGCTGGGGGAAAGCGAGGTACGTATGACAATAGGATCCAGGAGAAGCAGCAAAATAAACGTGCTCGGCCCGCTGCCCAGAACTACGCCATGACTAGTTCAGGCGGAAGGCAGGAATCGCAGAAAGGGACGTTCCCTAAGTGTGGGAGATGCGGTTACCAGCATGGTGGCGAGTGCAAGGGGGTAGTGTGCCACCGGTGTGGCAGGAATGGGCACTACGCACCGAGTTGTAGGACAAACCTAAACTATCTGAACCGACAACCGCAACCTATCCGTGCGCAGCCACATAGGACCCAACTAGCCCGACAACAAAACCCACAAGGAAACCAAATGATGACCACCAGCCGTGCTTGCTTTGAATGCGGCAGCACAGATCACTTCAAGAGATACTGTCCGAAACTGAACCAGGGAGGAAATGGGAGGCAAACCGTGGGTCAGGCATCGTCGTCCAATCCGGCGAGAGGCCGAGCGTTTGTGATGGGGGCGAACGAAGCACGCCAGGACCCCAGCGTAGTGACAGGTACATTCCTCGTCTCTGATCATTACGCTTCTGTATTATTTGATACGGGCGCCGATAGAAGTTTTGTCTCCGTTAAGTTCCTATCGATAGCAAACCTTCCGATTAGTGAAACCATAGAAACTTATACCGTAGAAGTCGCTAACGGTAAAACCATGATAGTTAATCGGATAGTTCGGAATTGCCCTTTTATTCTGAACGATCAATCCTTCCTGATTGACTTATTACCGGTAGAATTAGGTAGTTTTGACGTGATAGTGGGAATGGATTGGTTAGCACGTAACAAAGTGGAAATAAACTGTGAAAAGAAAATCGTCAAGATCCGGGTGTCGGATGACGAAGAGGTGTTAGTGCAAGGAGAGAAGTCGGGCACAATGATACCATTTATATTCCATCTCAAGGTGTTAAAATATATACGCCAGGGATGCGTGGCGTATCTAGCGAGCTTGATGGCCACAGATTCTGAGGAGAAACGGGTGGATGATATCCCGGTGGTACGCGAATTTCCACAAGTTTTCCCAGAAGAACTTCCTGGATTACCGCCAACCCGACAGGTCGAATTCAGAATCGATTTAATACCTCAAGCTGGCCCTGTTGCTAAGGCACCCTACCGACTTGCACCGTCCGAGATGCAAGAATTATCCAATCAGTTGCAAGAATTGTTGGATAAAGGATTTATACGTCCAAGTCATTCCCCGTGGGGTGCACCTGTATTATTCGTGAAAAAGAAGGACGGGAGCCTTAGAATGTGCATTGA
The DNA here is from genome assembly GCF_021521415.1 of Bidens hawaiensis. NCBI lineage: Eukaryota > Viridiplantae > Streptophyta > Magnoliopsida > Asterales > Asteraceae > Bidens > Bidens hawaiensis. The sequence continues at coordinate 45,921 of NW_027500739.1, read as the reverse complement.
TTACAGGGAGTTGAACAAGTTAACAATTAAAAATAGGTACCCTCTTCCCCGAATTGATTATCTGTTTGACCAGCTGCAAGGTGCGAGCTATTTCTCAAAAATTGATCATAGATCGGGATACCATCAGGTTAAAATTCAGGAAGAAGATATCTCAAAAACCGCATTCCGGACTCGCTACGGCCATTACGAGTTCTTAGTTATGCATTTCGGGCTAACAAATGCGCCGGCAGTGTTCATGGACCTCATGAATCGAGTCTGTAAACCCTACCTCGACAAATTCGTCATCGTGTTTATTAACGATATTTTGATCTACTCGAAAAGTAAAGAAGAGCACGAGCAACACTTAAGAATAATTTTAGAACTTCTGAATCAGGAGAAGTTGTATGCAAAATTCTCCAAGTGTAACTTCTGGTTACAAGAAGTGCAATTCCTCGGTCACGTTGTAAACCATCAAGGAATACACGTTGATCCGAGTAAGGTTGAAGCAATTAAGAATTGGCAAGCGCCTAAATCGCCAAAGAAAATCCGCCAATTCTTAGGCTTATCTGGATATTATCGTCGATTTATAGAGAACTTTTCCAGTATCGCCCAACCTTTAACTCTCCTGACTCAAAAGGATCGAAAGTATGAATGGGGAGAAGAGCAGGAAACGGCGTTTCAAACGTTAAAGCAAAAATTGTGCCAAGCGCCGATTTTAAGTCTCCCCGATGGAGACGATGGTTTTGTCGCGTATTGTGACGCATCGCGTAGAGGGTTAGGATGCGTGTTGATGCAGAATAATAAGGTTATAGCCTATGCTTCCCGACAGTTAAAAGTACACGAGAAAAATTACACTACTCACGACTTAGAACTGGGAGCGGTTATCTTCGCACTTAAAATCTGGAGACATTATCTCTACGGTACGAAGTGCACCATCTTCACCGATCATAAAAGTTTGCAGCACATATTCGATCAGAAAGAACTGAATATGAGGCAACGAAGATGGGTCGAGTTGTTAAGCGATTATGACTGTGACATCCGTTATCACCCCGTCAAGGCTAACGTCGTAGCCGATGCCTTGAGTAGGAAAGATCGGGTTAAGCCATTGCGAGTGCGAGCACTGGGGATGATAGTCCAGTCGAATATTTCGGACCTGATTCGAGTCGCTCAACGTGAGGCGTTGAAAGAGGAACAATTGGAAAAGGAGGGACTTTACGGCGATGAGAAGAATTTCGAACAGCTCGTGGACGAAATTCTCTATTTCAAAAATCGGGTTTGGATCCCGACCCTCCATGACCTTCGTGAATTAATCATGGACGAAGCGCATAGATCGAAATATTCCATACATCCGGGATCGGATAAGATGTACAAGGATGTGAAGGAGTTCTACTGGTGGCCGGGTATGAAAAAGGATATAGCAACGTATGTCGGTAAGTGTGCGACTTGTGCGAGAGTTAAGGCGGAGCACCAGAAACCCTCGGGGATGTTACAACAACCGGAAATTCCCGAGTGGAAGTGGGAGCAAATCACGATGGATTTTGTGACACATCTCCCTAAGACGTCCCGAGGACATGATGCAATTTGGGTAATCGTGGATCGATTAACCAAATCGGCACATTTTATCCCGATTAGGAATAATTATAACACTGAGAGACTTGCGCAGATTTATATAAATGAAATTGTTTCTCGTCATGGGATACCCACCTCAATCATCTCCGATCGGGATAGCCATTTCACCTCCAATCTTTGGCAAGCTGTGCAAGAAGCGCTGGGAACGCGTATTGATCTAAGCACAGCTTACCACCCTCAGACCGATGGTCAGTCTGAGAGGACCATCCAAACCCTGGAGGATTTGCTTCGTGCATGCGTACTGGATTTTAAGGGAAATTGGGATCAACATCTCCCACTCGTTGAATTTTCCTATAATAACAGCTACCATAGCAGTATAAAGGCAGCGCCTTACGAAACATTGTATGGTCGGAAGTGCCGATCACCACTTTGCTGGACTGAAGTGGGCGACGCTCAGGTTATTAGATCAGACCTGGTCCAGGAAACGACCAGCAAAATCCTTGAAATTAGGAACAATCTAAAGGCCGCGCGGGATCGGCAGAAGAGTTATGCCGATACCCGTAGAAAACCGTTGTCGTTTGAGAAAGGTGATAAAGTGTATTTGAAGGTATCACCTTGGAAGGGTGTAGTCAGATTTGGAAAGGCGGGGAAGTTAGCCCCGAGATATATTGGACCATTCAATATTACTGCAAAAATCGGTCCCGTAGCATACCGATTAGAACTACCCGATGAACTGAGTGCAGTTCACAACGTGTTTCACGTATCGAACTTGAAAAGATGTCTGGCGGATGAGACGTCGGTGTTACCTTTAGAGGGTGTCCAAATAAGTGATAAGCTCAATTTCGTAGAGGAACCCATAGAAATAGTAGACGGGAAAATCAGGCAACTTAGACACAATAAGATTTCGTTGGTCAAAGTTAGATGGAATTCGCAACGAGGCCCAGAATATACATGGGAACGAAAGGACGAATTCCGGAAGAAATACCCCTACCTATTCCCTCAAAAGGAAGTAGTCGACGCGTAAAATTTCGAGGACGAAATTTTTTTTTTACGAGGGGAGAATGTAACGATTCCGGCAAAATCAGGTATACCCTAACCGGTATATACTATTTATGTGTTATTTAATAATGAATATATGAATCATAATGCGTTTATACGACTATGTATGATTCACAGCACGGATTATACTCGATTATACAGTTAATCGTATTGGGAATACGATTAACCGATTAACGGTTATTGAAGCCCGAACGAATCGAGGATTACATTATAGACGAGATATATGATATTTAGTGATGTTAACGAAGTATTAAAACTTCGGGATAAGTGAATTAAAGCACAGAAAAAGAATTTGCGATTTAATGGTACGTCGGTACGTTAAACGAAACCTTTAATAACAAACCGAGCAAGAGACGATCGATCAAGCCGAAAAAGATGCGCAATTATTAATAATATGATGTTTTAAGTTAATAAATGTCATGGTTTAAGTTTTTAAAGTTTTTAAATCGGTTTTATATAAATTTCATTTTTAAGCCGAAAACGACCGTTTTAGCCTCGTTTTAAGCTGAATTAAACATTTAACCGAAAAACGAACTGAACCAGATTATCCTAAACATTAACCGGATTTCCAAAATCCAAATGAGTGGCTAGAAATGGAAAGGTGGGTCCCACCCCACCTCCCCTCCCTTGTTCCGATCGGCTTGGGGTATAAACCCCTTGCCTTTGTTATTTTTTTTTAAAACAAGCATTCAACATTCTTCTTCTTCTCTCCACATTATGGACTAAAAACCTAGATTTGTAGCAAGAAAAACAAGGTAAAGATCGAGTTATTTACGTTTCCATCTTCTTTTCTTGAGTTTATTTGCAAGAAAATGAGGTTTCAAGTAAAAAAGGGTGAAAACCCGAGATGAAAACCGATTCTTGCATGATCAAGTGATGTATACGGGTTATACAAGGGATCTTGGTCCAAGAAAGGAGTTAAACGAACCAAAAACGAATTTTTACGGTTTAAATCTTTGTTTTTAAGTCATAACCGAACCCATGAAAGAAATGGCTTGATTGTGGGTGTAACTTGCTTGGTGTGGTGTTATTGTGCTTGTAGGTGTTGTATCTAGTTGTTAACAAAGGCTAAAAAGCAAGATCCTTGCGATTTGAAGCTAAGAACACAAGGTAGTTCGGTTTTTATATGATGTATGTGTTTTGGGACAGATTGTGGTACATTTAGAGTTAGGCTACGAAATTTCACACTGATGATCTACACATGAAAATATGAGATCTGTGAAAATTTGGTAATTTTTGGACAAAGGATGAATATTTGGTGAATTTAATGCTCGGTTTTGGCTAAAAATGGTGAAAAATATTTAAATATCATGATAAATTCTGGAAAATTCCAGATAAGCTTTTTATAACATGTAAAAGTCACACACAAAATTTTAGGTCAGTTGGAGAAGTCTAAGTAGGCTTTTCGGTTAAACGAGTTCTAGGGTTTTCTAGCTCGGTTTTAGTGAAAATGGCATGTAAAAATAGATTTTGGTTCTGGAAAAATTACAGGGGACTATGTCGATGGCAGGGGTCATCCAGGAAAAATTTGGGATTTTTCTAAGGTCGTTTGGTATTTACGACATATTTAGTGTTTAAATGGTGTTTAAAAATAGATAAATAAATTTTAAATATAAAAATTAATTCTGGAAATATTTTTATAAAATTCCCCACTGTCAAAAAGTGGTTTGTGCAAAATTTCAAGATCCGAGATTAAACGGGTAATTATTTGTGCTAAAAAGAAAATAAAAACAAACTTTTAAAGTTTAAAACGCGTAAACCGGTAAAGTTCGCCTAAACGAACTGACTGGTGTATAAAAACCCTAAAAATGAACTGTTTTCATATAACTGAGTTAAACAGGTAAAAATAAATCATCCGAAAATAATTCGGATGATTTGAGTAATTTTATCCGATTTAACAGTTTCCGGTACACTAAAGACGGAAACGGGTCCCGCGGCCAATCGGGGCGTCTAAGCCGAGCTCGAATTTCACAACTTTAATTAAATTATCAGTCAACAACTATTTTTCGGGTCGTGTGTGACCAAACTCATTTTTGGAACGTAAAAACGGATAACCGTGCTAGGCACGCAAAACGGGAAAAACGAACTAATAGTAATTTTAACTATTGAACTCTAAATGATATCACAATCTGAGTCCGAAGAAGTGTTTCTGGGTTAACATTGCCCCCGGAACGGGTACAGTACTGGGTTAACAGTGTCCCAGATGTACCGGTTAACACGGTTAAAGTTATATTAATAGTGATTGTATAGTAACGAACTTAGGGATCGTATTACAGATCCGGATTAGTAGCTGCGTACCGTGTTACCTACTTGCTTGCGAAAGGTGAGTTTCACGAGCCCCTTTTTCTGAATTGTTTTTAAATATTTTCTCGGGGCGGGAAGCATGTTACTATTAAAATGTTTAAGTACATACTGAACGCATGGATTTGCGTGTATTTATATATATCTTATTGTACGGGAATCGTACGGAAATGTACTAAGATGGTAATTGTCTGAGTTGCTAACATTGTAAGGCCCCGTAACACGAGTGATTAGCTAAAAGCCGGTAGAGTGTGAATAGTACTATTGGTCTGACAAACCCAACTGGTCCGGCATGGATTTGCTGATGTTTCCCAGCCAGTTGCACATGTCTATTTTGTTGTTATTTATTTTTGCTATGTAATGTTAGGCATAGCGGTTTGGGGCAGGTTCGTGGGTGGAGTATGCCACGAGGTTGTATGTGGATAGTCAGAGGTTTCACTTGTGGGCTCAGCATAATTACATCGCTAATATATGATATTTATAATGACTTGTCACTGTTTATTTAAATTAGTGAAACTCACCAACTATTCGTAGTTGACCCGTTTTCTTTACATGCTTTCTAGGTACCCCCAAACTGGATTAATTGCTACATGCCTGACGATGCGTGTTTTTTTTGTGGAAGCTTAATGATCTTTTTTGTATTAAATATGTTAATGTAATGTTGGTAAAACTTAGGTGCTAACGCCTAGACGGTAACTAAACTCGGAACAATGTAATATGGTGTAAATTAATGTAGTGGTGTTTTCTTTATAAGCAATGCTGTTGATATCAGACGTGTCTGTTGCATCCCGTTTACGTTTCCGCTGCGGTTACGGGGTGTTACAACGCTCGCTTCAACGTTTGGCTTGGTCTTTCCCATGGGTAACCATACTGCCGGCTACCAATTGACAATAGTTTTGGCACCACAAGAGCGGAACTCTTTAGCGTAAAACACGATGAAACTAAAACCCTGTTTTAGACTTTTAGTTACAATCAAGATAAAGAATATAGACTAGCTTTATAAAATCTTACTTTTTTTGAAAATAAATATATATACATATTACTATCATCCTCACTCATCTACTCAATGTCACCTCAATTCTTTTGAAGGACTTAAACGAAACAAGAATTCGAGGCATTTTGCAAATTTTATTGTTACAAGTAAAAAAAACTAACCATTAATAATTTTGTCTTTTGAAATAACTTAAGAGACATTTTCATTATTTCGTATGTTTTTTTGTCTAACTTTCACCATTTAGTATGTTTTTAGTTTAACTCTGGTCTAAATTGAAGTCCTCATCTAACTAAAGGCCTAAAGCACTAACTTGAGTTTACTCTCCTTAAAGACGGCTCTTCATCTACTTTCAATTTCTCAAACTAAACACACCCTCTTATTATTTCATGACACCTGACATCTATTGTCTTCATTAGGTCGGTTTTTGTGTTAACAAGAATTAGAACCTTTCTTCTTTGTTTGTTTGTTGGAATCTTTGCAAAATCAAAACATAAAAGTATACAGGGACTCCAAATGTGAAACTTAACGCTAATATTATACGTGGTAGAAGCTCAAAATAATACTATAATAACAACTGACATACACCGATAAAAAAATACCAACCGTAATAACAACATATATATTTTGTTGGGCTAAATATGCACAAAGGAAACTGCTACCGTAGCATCTTTGGTTTCCTTTTCTATGTATAGGATAATTGTGTCATTTACATTTTAAAATTTTGAGAAGTGCATTCATATTCGAATAAGATTGAAAACCAATTCATATAATTAAGCTTATTATAATAATTCAGTTCAATTCTGCTTCATATTCGAATAAGATTGAAAAACCAATTCATAAAAGCTTATATTAATTCAGCTTAATACTGGGCTATACAAATATACCGAATTAGAATCACAAAACAAAAAAGAGAGGATTTTTTTTAAATGTCATATTAATGAAGAGAAATTTCAATTTTGTAATCATAAATAAAAGGTTTTAGAAATGTCTCATATAAACACGTTTTTGACGACATGTTTGGTCTCGACGCGTCTTTCACGACATGTTTGGCATCAACGCATCTTCCACGACTTGTTTGACCACCAAACGCATCTTCCACAACTTGTTTGGCCACCAAACGCATCTTTCTAGACCTGTTAGCCTCCATCGCGTCTTTCACGATGTGTTTGACCTCTTTTGTTTTTGTTTTTTTAATATTACATTATTAGAACTAAATTTACTAATATCTGGTTTTCCTTTACAACTTTTAATACGTAAAGTTATATATAATTTCAAATATGACGTTGAGATGTGTTTATTTTTATCTACATGTTGTCATAAATTTTACTTAGAATCGAGCCATGCCATGCCTGCTGAGACGTGTTTCTTTTATAACTTTTAATTACGTAAAGTTATATATAACTTTTAATACATAAATTTTATTCGAATGGTCCAATAAATGTTTAATAAAATTTGGCCTAACTCGATTTTAAGTAAAGTTTATTCCAACATGTAGATAAAAATAAACACCTCTCAACGGTATATTTGAAACTTTATACATTAAAAACTATTATAAAAATAAATAAATATGAGTAAAATAAATATAATAATGTAATATTAAAAAAACAGTTAAGAGGTTATGTTGTGAAAAACGTGTGGAGACTAGCAGGTCGTGAAAGACGCGCTTGGTGGCCAAACAAGTTGTGAAAGACGCGTTGAGGCTAAACATGTCATTAAAACGCGTTGAGACCAAACATGTCGTCATGTACATGTTAATAGGGGACATTTTTGAAAAAACTTTGACTTATGGGGACAAAAAATGTAATCTCTTTCCATTAATAAGACATTTTAGAAATTTTCCCATATATATTATCCGAATTCTAATTTCTAGTGACGGTTCGAAATTCTCATATTCGAATTCGATTCAGAAACCGAACTTGGAATTCGGTTAAGGTATATTCCAATTCAAATAACCGAAATCAAATAAGGAATCCTTATTCGAATCTGATCCAATTCCAGCTTTAAATTATTCTAGTTCAATTCTAATAATAAATCCCACATGCAGTGTTGAAAAGATAGTCCAAGGCCAAGCCTAGGTCTATAAGTGAATCAAACGTTCAGTTGAACTATTCGGTATGAAGTTTGTTTATGTTCCTTCCTTTAATAAAACGAACATGACATAAACGAACATTTACTTAATTAAAAGAATGAACATGAACATATATTTTGTTCGTTCATATATGTACATGAACGTTCATTCACTTATGTGTGTTTATGCTCACTTTAGATGTAACTTTTGATAAATCATAATTACTTAATGTTTTCTTTTTGTTTGTTTGCGTTTGTCCATATATTTTCATTTATATCTGTGACCTTTGGTTTAAATTTTAAAATAGCAAACATAAATGAGGACGGGCATATATTCATGTTTTAAATAGAGGTGTAAAAAAACCGGTTTCAAAACCGAACCAGGTTGACTCCCAAACCGGGTTGACTCAAAGCGGCCCCTAAATTGAACCAACCCACAGGTTTGGGTGTCGGTTCACATTTTTGCTGAGTTTTAACTAAAATGGGGATTGTGGGAAAATTATTACCAAAATAGGTTATTTCAAACTTATTTACCAAAATAAGGTTTTTTCTTATTTAATATAAAAAATTAATTTCCTTAATCATGAATGCTACAAAATTGAATCCACCAATGACCACCCTCCACCCCCACCATGAACTCCGGCAGTTTTCCGGCCATCAATGAAGAAAGCCCGATTAGTTTTCCGCCACCATGCAAGGACTCCCGAGACCTGAATTAAGAACTTATTCGAGCATCACCAGTAGAGAATATGAAGGAGGTGGGGGTGCTCTACTTTTTTTCGATTTGAATATTACTCCACCTCCATTGATTTGCACAGTCATCAAACACCCTTTTTGAATTATGTTTAATTCTTCCAGTATATGCTAATTTTTCACATTTCCATGTCATTTTTTGTTTGAATTTCATTAACAGCATTGAAGACCACCCAATTTGAAACGGGCTTAAACGTGAAGTATAATAATCAGGTTCGGCAAGCCTTTTCGTGGCGGTCGGTTGAAAACAGCAGTAGACGGTCACCCTCTTCATCTTCTAACGGCAACGCTTGGATTAGTGCTTAAATCAGGTTCAGCGAGCCTTTCCGTGGCGGTCGGAAAACTCGGCAGAGTTCAAGGTGGAGGATGGGAGGATCGGCGGTGGTCACGATGATAGCAGAGTAGGAATATTAAGTCTTTTTTTTAATAAATAACAAGAATCGACCCTATTTTAGTAAATAGTTTTGAAATAACTCATTTTGGTAAATAATTTACCCACAATCCCCATTTTTGTAAAAAAAAACTTCATTTGCTTAACAAACCGGGTTAAAAACTGGTTTTAACAAAACCGGTTTCAAAACCGGGTTGAAACTGGAACCGGTTTAACTGAAAACCGGTCTCAAACCAGTCCTTATGGTTGATGCGTATATGTTTTTTATTGTGGTCAAATGACTGCTTTATTGTGGTCGATGGCTGCTGCATGGCTGCATGCTTCTTTGCCTCTTTGGGCTTCACCAAATCCAATTATCCAAAAGTTGATAACATTTAAAATAACTTTACTAGAAGCTTAAGCCATGAAAGCATGCATACAGTAAACCATGAAAGCATGCATACAATGTAACATATAGGTAGGTAAGGAACTACTAAGACAACTCACAATAGTATTCATAATTAACATACATGCAGATGCAACAGTAATGTTACCATTTTTTGAAAGTGTTTTTTTACCGTTAAATACTTGGAACTAGTATTTAAGAGACAACACTCTTTATTCATAAGTTACAACACAACACTCTTATTCACAGTTTTGCCTTAAATCATAAAAATACACTATTTAGTCACTTTCAAATGGCTACTTCAAGTGCTCCAACTCAATCCAATGTTGGTGCAACCGACGTAGTTGTTCAAATTCATCCTACAAAAAGGAACCGGGAAATATGGTTTAATTTTGACTTGTGTCAAATGTCAATCGGTCCTCCAATGAAGGCGCGGTGCAAGTTTTGTGGTAAATTTTTTAGCGCGTTCAAAAGAGGTATTGCAAGGCGTTAATAAACCAACCGGGTGAAGGCCAAGCTTCGGTGGCAAAGGATGGAGACTTATGGGCTTTCAACATGGAAACGTGTCGAGACCTATTTGCGCATTTCATGATTCAAGAAGGTTTGCCATTCAATCACTTTGACAACGAGCGTTTGACCCGGCTTATTCAAACAACTCTTCAACCGCGTTATCAACACGTAAGTCGTGCTACCCTTAGAAGAGGCTGTTTAAAATCGTGGCAAAGTGCTAAAAATGAAACAATATTATGTTTTAAAAACTTACAAACCGGTGTTAACTTGACTAGTGACACTTGGTCGACTCCGCACGGTTCACCGGACTCGTACATTTGTGTCACTGCTCATTGGGTAGAACCCGAAACGTGACAGATGATGAAACGTACCATTGCGTTTGAATTGTTTGATTATCCTCACACCGGTGAAAATTTGTTTTATATAATAGACAAAGTGATTAAAACGTTTAAGTTGGAAAAAAAAATACTATCAATTTCCTTTGATAACGCGCCGAACAATACGAGTGCTATAAAACAACTTCAATTGAAATATAAACCGATTTGTAACGGTAAATTTTTTCATAGTCGATGTGTTGCACATATTATAAATTTGTCGGTACAAGACAATTTAAAAGCAATAGAAAATGTTAAAGATAACTTCAAACAAATGTTACCTAAAATTTTTAGCTCAAACATAACGTTTAGTAGATATCGCAAATATTGTAAAGAGTCGGGTTTCATTTGCTTAGGCCCGAATTGGGACATGCCTACAAGATGGAATTCGACATGTACAATGTTTGAGAAGGCTATTAAACAAAAATAAAGTTTAATCTCATATCATGGTGTGCTTGTGACCTGTCACCCTCGTGCGTTTAAGGAATCCTCTACATCGGGTTGGACTATTATCGAATAAATAACCGATATGCTTGCCGTTTTCAAAACCACCACAACTATTTTATCGAGAGTTTATTATCCCATGAGTCCTTTAGTACTTTACGAACCTTTTTTAATTTGTAACAAATTAAACGAGTTGTCATTTAAAGGTAAACCGTTTTAGATTATGGCGACTCGTTTTATATTAAAAATGCAAAAGAAAAATATAACAAAGATTTATCAAGTTTGTTTGATGTTTATCAAGAAAAATATGGTAAAACATAATCTATTCATGAATCAATGAGAGGTTCGGCGGGAAGTTCAAGTAACTCCGATCCCTTGTTAAATCTGTTTAATACTTTGGCTAATGAAAATAGTAAAAGGCAAAGGGGAAACACTCGATGTAGCGAACTCGGAAGGTATGTCAGAACAAACTTTTGTTTGGTATAGGTTCTCAAAGTTTAAAAAATTTTAATATGTTGGCTTGGTGGAAAGAAAGGAAGATCAATTTCCGATTCTATCTGCCATGACCCGAAATCTACTAACCGTCCAAGCTTCTACGCTAGCTTCGGAGTCCTGATGATCGGTTAGTTTGTATATGTTTTAGTTTGTTTATTATTTAGTTTTAACTGTTTATTCTAGAACTATCGATACTTCATACGTGTATTATTGGATTTCAGGTCATATGCGTTAAAGTACTCAATTTGGACCTGTTGTGACACGGAATGAAGACCCGGGACGTCCAAAACGCGAAACGATAGCATTTATTGAAGTTGGCTGTAGCAGAACCCATCGCGGTACGCGATGGGTGTGTTGGGGGTCCCATCGCGTACCGCGATGGGACTTAAATGAAGACGTTGACTATTGGTCAATCGCGGTACGCGATGGCCATAGAAGACCCCGTCGAGTACCGCGACGGGTGTGCAGACGGGAAATTTTGGTTATTATCATCCTTTTCATCATTGGAAATCCTAACTCCGTTTTTGAAGAATAGGGGCGATTTCAGCAGTTCCAATAAGCGATTCCACCATCCTAGCTCGTGTCAAGACCATATCAATGATCCATATCATCTATATTGATGATTTGACAATGTCACGGCCCGGCTAATCTCCTAAAATCGCACCCGGGATGTATAGTTTGTAACTTTTTACAGTTTTTCTCATGTGATTAAGAATACTTATGTTTTGTTATTGAAAGATTGATATATGATTATTAATGTTTAGTATTTCTGTGTGTTCGGTCGGTTTAGGTTTACGTTGGTCTGAACGATCTGTTGTCAGTTGCTAGATAATTAGTCATATAACTGTTTGGTTAGATTGAATACGATAAAACGTACAATTACCCTTAACCGAGTCACACTGGCAAGGACTGTTTGATAACCAGTGCCGTGTGTAAAGTAATTGTTGACGTATAAGGTTTTGTCTGGTTGATCAGTTTTTAGTTAACCGTTAATAATAAATCTGTTAGGTTGCATGAGATACTATTTGGTTGCTTACTTGAATTCCCGGGTGTGGTTTGCGTTGTTAACTGCTTAATACTCGTTTATTTGTTCATTGCTTAGTTCTCTATATTTACTAAAAATTGCTTGTGTGATCAGCACTAAAAACCAGTCACTTCATAATATTAAATCTGTTACACGAATTGCATTGACCACATACTCCTTGTGATACGATACCCTACTTGCTCTAACTGTTTAGAATAATTAGGTTTTTGATTGACTCAAACGACGGTCATCAAGTCCGCCTTTTTCTTTTAGTGGCTGTATCTTTACGAAGAACAAAGCTCACTCTCGTGTCGGTAAAGATGGCAATTTTCTTGAAGGATGACTTGGATGTTTTGGAAAGAAAACAAGACGTTTCTTTACTCGAATACGAATTGGAATACGAAGGCGCAATATATGAGGACGAGGTGGAAGCCGGATTGACGGCCGGACTTACCGAAGATGAAGCCGCGTATGATGAGTACCAAAGAAATAGTTCCGGTTCGGGAGACGAAGATTAAAGATCAAGAAAAACGATTGTCGAGCCAGCGAATAAAGAGTTAAAAAATAACGTTGGAGTTTTAGTTTGGGCAAAAGAATGTCGAGTAAAGAAGATTTATGGTTTTATTATGTAAGCGTTTTAGTGTCGAGTAATGAACGTCGGTAATCATTAAATGAATGAATACATGCATTTTTAGTTTTTCTTTTTGTTATGTTTCCGTTTCTGCATTTTTTTGGACTTTTGTTTATTTCTGGAACAAGATTTATGGTTTTATTAAATATTATGTAACCGCCAACTTGGAGTTTGGCACTTGGCAGTGCACTGCCGGTTAAATGAATGAAAACTCATACGGTAACATACAATAACCAAGTTGGCAGCCTCCTAACCAGACTTTATATTTTAGAGAGCAGGCCCACCAGAAAGCCACTGCTGCAGCCCATTCCACCAAAAAAAAAGAGGTTTAAAACAGAACCGATTTGAAGACAAGCCTGGGTTCTTGCTCACTGAAACTGGTTCTCCAACAGCAAACCCTAGCAGCAATCAACAAACCACCCCTTCTTCTGATTATGAGAAATGCAGAGAACAAAGAAAACCTTGAGAGAATGCAGAAGCTGGGTATCTATGATCTGTCGCTTAAGATGAAATCGATACCGGAAGAATAATAATAATAATAAACCACCCGTATCCGCCTATCAGAACAAAACCCCTTTGCCCACTCGACGATCCTCCAGGTTTTCTTTAAAGTTTTACATTATTATTACTATTTATTGTTTTAGACAGGCAATACATATTCTACTTAACTGTTGTTTAATATTGTCAAGCAAATAAATAGTTGGGTATATAACATTCATTTAATTAGTATATTCAATAAATTTACATAAACAGTTTAGACTTGCTCATGCTTACAAGCTTACTTATAGCCTCGAACTTACTGTTTATAGTGATTATGTGCTGAATGCGATTATTGATTGTTGTGATTTGTAATTGGATTTTGATGTGCAGATTGCAGAGTACACCAGCAGTCACCTACTCTGAGGCTGACTTGCCAAAAAAGGGTGATGACTTGTTAATGGCGAAGCCCGAGATTTACACAGAAGAACATGAAAAGCTGTTGGGTGAAGCTAAAACAGAATGGACTCTGTTTGTTGATGGCTATGGGAAAGATGGCAAGAGAATCTATGATCATGTCCAAGGAAAAACATGTCACCAGTGCAGGTATTCAGTTGGACTTTTGACTATTATGATCATCATCATCAATATTTATATGTTTCTTATTGAATTGTTAAATGTTTTTTTTTTTTTTTTTTTTTTGATTTGTTGCAGGCAGAAAACACTCGGTTATCGCACCCACTGCATCAGGTGCAACATGGTTCAAGGCCAATTTTGTGGAGATTGCTTGTATATGAGGTATACGGTTTGCAAATCAATCGATTCGTTTTCATACACTTAGGGGTAGGGGTTGAAACGAGCTAAGCTGAGCCCGAGCTTGTTTAACTTACGAGCTCGAGCTCGGCGTGTTTCAACCTTTATTTGTAAAGCTGAAATCGGCTAGTTTGTTTTTTGTTTTATTTTATCAATTTGTTTATGTATACTTGTACTTACTTAGTTATATATTTATAATTTGAATTTAATTATTTAACATAAAATATATTATTTAGTGTTTTTTTATTATAGTTATATAAATAATAAAAGTCATTGTGTAAATATATTACTTAATTTATTAAATAAAAGTTGTATAAATTAAAAAGGCTCGTTAGCCTAGCGAGCCTCCTCAAGCTTGATAGGTTCTGGCTCGAGCTTCTTTAAGCTTGGCTCGATTCGAGCTTTTAGCAAGCCGTTCTTGAGTAACTCGCGAGCAGCTCGATCTTATTTACACCTCTAGATACACCCTGGTTACTTTATTTTTCAATTTACATTGTGAAAGATGCAAAATTTGACGTGTAAGTACAGATATGGGGAGAATGTACTCGAAGCAATGCAAAATCCCAATTGGATTTGCCCCGTCTGTCGGGGAATTTGTAACTGCAGCTTGTGCCGCCAGGCCAAAGGCTGGGCTCCCACCGGAATGCTTTACAGGAAGGTTCGTTGTCGCTGTTTGTCAAATATGATTACATGAAGTATATTATAACAATAATAATATAAACTGAAGAATATGATTTAGGCTTCTTTGTAAAACATTTGACACGTTGACCCGTTTGAATTTTGAGCTAAAAGCGTACCTGTGTATCTGGTATTTTTTTGCTAGATTTCAAGTCAAGGGTACAAGTCAGTTGCACATTATCTCATCCAAACCCGTCGGTCCGACCCTAAGATAGAGACAAATGAGAAGGCCGACACACAAGCTTGTGCTAAACGTTCACTGCCCTTTTCAAAGGAAGAAGTCAACACTGTTGAAACCGTTGAGTCAAAAGACGATAAGGAGTCAAATGTCAACAATTTCGAGTCAGAAGTCAACACTGATGAGAGAGTTACTGAATTGCAATCATCAGACCAATCAATAATCAACAATGTGAAACAAGAAAGTGACCAAGGTTTGAAAGAGAAGAGTTCTGAAGCAGAAGTTCATGAAGGTGAAATTAAAAAGTCAGAGTTGACAAATGTTGAAAATAAAGTCAACAACGTAGAAAATAAGGTAAAACCCGTCACTGTTACACCTGAAACCAAGACAGGGTCACGAAAGAAACTTTGTGCTATCGCGATAGAGGGTAGCCTTGCGGGAAGACTTAGGTCAAAAGACAAAACTAACAAGCCAAAAGTCAACAATTTTGAGTCTGAAGTCAACAGTGTTGAGAAAGTGACCGAATTGCAATCATCAGATGAATCTATAATCAACAATGTGAAACTAGAAAGTGATCAGGCATTGAAAGAGGAGAGTTCTGAGGCAGAATCTAATGAAGGTGAAAATGAAAAGTCAGAGATGACAAATGTTGAAAATAAAGTCAACATTGAGGATGAAGTCAACCCCGTGGCTGTTCCACCTGAAACCAAAACAGGGTCACGCAAGAAACGTTGCGCTATCGCAATAGAAGACAGCATTGCGGGAAGACTTAGGTCTAGACGCGCACGCGCTTGAAGTTTTTTTTTCTTTTATTTATGTTTTCTGTTTTGTTTATGCCGTTTTTATGGAGTGGAGGGACTAGTCTCATGGTTTTGGTAGGAGGTAACAACAGTTATAGCATTTTGTATCAACTTTAGCCCTCTTTATGTAATTTGGCATATCTGGCTTGATTAAACTTGACATGATCTTTTGAGATATAAAAGTTTTGGTTGATCTCAAGAATTCAGTAGAGAATGGTAGTAACTGCATAATACTTTTGCATGTCATATATTATATATTGGGGGAGAGACTATCATAGTTTCTTAGTTCCCCTGATATAATTGTGGATACTGAAATGAAACCCCCACAGTGGAAAGGTAAAAGCAATAGGAGACATGAAGACAGTTACAACTTAATTACGAGTTGGTAAATCCAACTTTAACAATGATGGACTTGTATTGTTGTTCATAGATTATTATTACTATGGCTTCGTATCAATGCAATTGTTATTGTACTCAATGGATATATATATATATATAGCATGATCTGAATGACCTACTACACACGATCCTCAAACCAAACATCTTGGTTGCAGTTGAAAATATTTTTCAAGACAATCAAAACTCCCGGGTTGTTTACTTGGAACACAAGTTTGCGTCAGCCAATTGACCAATGTTGGAACTCCAGTCCTATTACTAATCAACATATAGTTCTTCAATTAAGGAAAGTTTGAATTACAGCTTTGAAAGAGCGGCAATGATAATTCAACAAACCAAACCATTACAGGAGTTTTACGAAGCTCGGTTAAAACTCATCATGGAGTAATCGTGAAAGTCCAACCAGAGCAGCAAGCTACTACAACCGGTCACTCTACCGGATTTGCACTTCTTGCAGGCAACAAATCCCAATCGCCATTGTGGGTAACATCCTGAACCAACCATCTACAACCCCAAGTCGCATCTACAGTTGCAAGACAAGGGAACATCTACCACACAAGGACAAAATAGAAGATCGTCCGGACAACCGGGAAATAGTACAAGGACCACCATCAGGTCCCAAATACTTGATAGTGACATTACATTTTTTTTATAGTACGGCTAGGTAGATGTGATGTCTACAATGCAATATGTTATAATACAATTAAACTGTACGCTCTTAACTGTGTGATCTTATAGTTGCTCAATATTTCTCATAAATCCCATAATTTATTCCATTCTGGAAGTTAATCATAGCATGATGCATACGGGGTTAGGATTTGCTTTAACATTGTAACATTGGCGCTATCCGGTGAAAGACCTTGAGTTCTTATGTTTTTTTTTTTGATATACCGAGTGTATCATGAGACAACAATCAATGCCCCAGACAACAACATGATGACAAAAGAAGAGGAGGAAATCAACTGGCACAAACACGGTAAGTCCAACTAACTCTACCTCTTCGAATATTGTCACTAATGCATCATTTTCATCGTTCAACACTGCTCAATTGCAAAAAACCATACCACATCAAACAAAACATTTACTCACCTAAATGTCCAAACACCAATGTCCGTACCACAACCTTTCTACCAAATTTAACATTTCACAATCTAACTTCCGAAAGACCCATTTCAAAGATTTAACTCGCATTCAATATACTATATGATAAACAAAACAAATATTCATACCTTGAGATAGACAAATCAGTGAAGATGTTAAACTGAACTAGCAGCCGATATGAAATTTTGTGAAACAATTTATGTATAGAAGATTTAAACAGAGAAGTACAATTCATAAAGACTTCATAACTAAGTATTAATACTGAAACAACCTAATTGTCGGCCAACCTCGAAACTCGTGTTAACAGTAGACCCACTAGATAGTTCTAAAAGATATTATATTATTGTCTACGTATATGGTTACAATTAGTATGTATAAGTGTTTGACTTATACGCCGTATAAGTCATTACAACTTATATGCTGTATAACTTAATTACTTATTCGTTAAAACTTTAAAACTTGACAAAGTTCACACATAGGATCCCGATCATGTCCAAACTAATGACCTTGATGAATCCTTTTGAAATTTTGAGCACATTTTATTTTAAAACATCCAAATTCTCAATTTTTGAAATTAAACAAGTCCAAATTAATGACCTTGATAAAATCTCATGAATTCTAAACCCCAATTTTGAAAATATATGCCAGAAACAACCACTCGATATCAGTTTTCGGATATCCAGACCTGAATCACCATTCACCAAAATCGAAAATAATACAAAAATATAAAATCTTTTTGGTTAAAGAATGAAAACATTGTAAAAGGAAATATCTCAAAATAAGAAGTAATTACGAACATAAAGTAACATATTTTTGTTAGTTGGACAAAGAATCATATTGATGAATCTGTTCTTCAATCACGGTTTTCAGTTTTATTATGTCTGATGTTAAGCTGGTTATGAATATTGTTGTACACTTAAACTTTTGTAACAAAAGATTCAGATACATCAGTGATATGATTAAGGTTCAATTAAGCACATAATATCAGAACATGATCAGATTATAATCTTGGTGCAGGCTTATTTTGATTTTTACCATGTCACCCCAAGTTGACTTAATCCTTAGAACCAGCTGATCAAAACATTAAAAAAATTTAAATTTTTTAGCAATCATAGCAACAGTTTCCCACAACAAGGTATATCCCCGTTATCAAGCAATACACCAAGTTTTGATGCTGATTCAACGGCTTTACCAAATGGCTCAAGAACAATTGATCATAATCAAAATAACCCAAACTGAAATACTCGGTAGACAAGCTTAAAGCTTACAAATTCTTTATTCAAAATATTCAACTGAGTAAGCAAATGACCTAACAACCATATTTATAAATAACAATAAACAGTTGGGCCGGGCCAACTTAATGGACCGATACTCCTGCATCATACTCCCGCTCTTGAAAAAAACTCGTCCTCGAGTTTTGTCTTCGGGCAAAGCCACCTGGGTCAAATGGAAAATCAACCCGATTCTGATTTATTTTTATCATCACGAATCGCATAACTAGTACAACTTCACGGGTCGTCTCGCTCCGTTGCAAATTGTACCACATACTATTTCCTGCTTCATGGTTTTCATGTATGCATTATTAGAAAATAATACTACCTTTCCAAGTGTAACGTCTTTAGGCATGGCTTCTATGCAAGCATGAATTTTAGGCAGGTCATCAATATGTTTGGAAACAATATTATTGTCACCAATTTGAGTGGTAATTCCTTATTAACAAAGCCACTAAACTCATCCAATTTAAACACATGGAAGCCACATGGGTTTTCATGATGCATATCACTAAGTTTGGAAACAATATTCTCTTCAATTTGAATCGGTAATTTGTTAATAAATTCCGAATATTGTGATTCAAAAGTCAAACTATCATCTTTTATTTTAAATTTCATATTTGGAGATCCCGTAATTTGCGATTCAATTTGAAGTTTACCTATGTTCCACGGATGAATTATTTCCGACTCCATAATTTGTTCATCTTCCCTGTGCATTGAACCAGTTTTAGCCATAGTCACACCGCTAGATATCACGTTATCATCACCAAAAAAGCTGCTAAGAATGTTTTGCACAAACGAACATTCTTCTTCATCGAAATCAATCCCGTCTTCATCGAATCTGGGTTTGCCTTCCAATAAATACTCTTCTTGATAGATCGGCTCGTCGAACCGGGGGTTGGGATGGTCGAAAGGATGCTCCTCTTCCTCGTTCACATCGTCCCAGACGATAGTTCCCAATTCGGTTTCCTTCACACGCATCTCCTGTTGTAACTCAAGATCTCAGACTCGTTGGCGGAGCCGTTCGATCTCCTCAAGATCTCGGACTCGTTGTCGGAGTCGTTTGATCTCTTCAAGATCCCGTGGGTAAGGACAAACTCCATCGCTGCCTCGGGCGGCGAATCTGCGAGTAGGTAGTCGATCTTCTCCACGGGCACGTGAACCACCAATGTTTTTGTCGATGCCTTGGTCGGCGACTCTTCGAACAAGAAAACACTCGCCTTCACGCAGAGCCATTTGAACAAACCAAAGCTCTGATACCAAATGATGCCGATTCCACGGCTTTACCAAATGGCTCAAGAACAATTGATCATAATCAAAATAACCCAAACCGAAATACTCGGTAGACAAGCTTAAAGCTTACAAATTCTTTATTCAAAATAATCAACTGAGTAAACAAATGACTTAACAACCATATTTATAAATAACAATAAACAGTTGGGCCGGGCCAACTTAATGGACCGATACTCCTGCATCAAGTTTCCTTTGCTAAGAATGAGTATGCACGATTTCATCTGTCAGCTTGCAGAAATTGTATCCCCTGGGGTCCGTTTCTTACTAGTGTTAAGACGCGCGCAAGGGAGGAATAGTGTATGACTAACATTTTTGATCAAGTCAGTAGTGAAATTTGTACTAGTTTACATAGCGATCAAGTTTAATGACTTATCAGGGGTTTGCTCTTTTGAGCAGGATTTAAATTATTCATTTGAATACCCAGATGTAAACCTCATAAAGACCTCGAGGCTCCGAAAACCTAATGCATCCCATCAATACAAGATTTAAGGCCATAAAACCATACTCCGTTGAAATGTAGACCGCGTACTAGACGCTTAAACACTTTATTAACACTTTATTTTTAGTGATGTACTGAAACATAAGGCTTGAGTATGACAGGCTATTACATTTCTGCCTTCATTACCTAGACTTTTGCTAGAAAACTAACCCATCTTTCAACATGGTAATTTATGTTTATATCAATTATTCCCTTACTTGTTTGTTCAAAAGCCTACCCATACACCGAACATTAAGCAATAAACTTTTATTCGTCAATTTACCGGATTTGGAACATGACGATCTATGTACTATCATCTTCCTTTTATGCTTCAAAACTCATTTTGAGGAGCAATTATATATTGTTTTTTTATTTTTCACATTTTTTTAATGTTTTTGGCTTTTATACTCTTTCAAATGTTTTTGACTTTTAAGATTTTTCGAATGTTTTTGTATTTTTAACCCATTTCTCCCCCTAAACTCAAAAACCAAAGATCGGAATCCATAACCTCAGGATCACTCACTTCTCCGCCGCCCATGTTCTTAATACCGTTAAGCCCCAGCAAATATAAAAATATGTTTTTTTATTAAAAGCTTTAGTAAAATGATCAGTTTTTTGTTCATTGCTGTGAATTTTGTCTACGATAATCAACTTCTTCTCATAACAGTCACGGATGAAGTGATACCGTATGTCAATATGTTTAGTTTTCGAGTTACTTAACCAGTTTTTAGTTATGGAAATAGCAGCAGTATTATCTACAAAAATAGGAGTAGTAAGAAAATTCTAACCGTAGTCGCGCATTTGTTGTTGTATCCACAAAACCTGGGAACAACAACTACATATTCGGCCTCACAGGCGGATAGCGACACAGTCGTCTGCTTCTTACACTGCCATGTCACCAACCTTCTATCAAAGAATTGACAACCGGCGATGGTAGATTTGGCGTTCAGCTTGCAGCTTCCATAGTCAGAATCAGAATATGCTCTTAGCTCAAATACATCATCTCGAGGATACCAAAGACCGACCCCTGGACACCCCTTAAGATACCGAAGTATCTGCTTCACCGATGTTAGGTGAGAGACCCTTGGACTGGATTGATATCGGGCACACAAACAAGTCAGATACATGATGTCTGGCCTTGAAGCAGTAAGATACATGAGGGAACCAATCATAGAATGGTAGAGTGTTTCATCGACCTTCTCCCCGGTGGGATCAGGACCAATTCCATGATTTACGGGATAGGAGTGCTGCTCGGTGATGAGTCAACCATATTGAATTTTTTGAGGATATTGTTAACATACTTTGTCTGGTGAATAAAAATCCCATCAGACCCTTGTCGTCTTGCAATTCCAAGAAACACTTCAACTCTCCCATAGCGCTCATTTCAAACTTTGACTTCATAACATCCTTATAATCTTTGCACAACACATCGTTTGTTGACCCAAAAATGATATATTCCACATAGACCTGGACTATCAGCAGATGACCATCTATTTCCTTTGTGAAGAGTGTACAATCCACAGTGCCACAAACAAAGTTGTTGTCTAACAAGTGTTTTGACAAGGTGTCATACCAAGCTCTTGGGGGTTGATGAAGACCATAAACCGCTTTGTCTAGCAGATACACTTTGTCTTTGTGAATAGGATCGACGAACCCCGGTGGTTGTCCTACAAAGACTTCTTCACCCAATTTACCGTTTAGGAAAGCAGACTTAACATCCAACTGGTAGACCTTGAATCCCTTCCAAGATGCAAAGGCTAAGAAAATTCTAATCGCTTCAAGTCTAGCAACGAGAGCATAGACTTCGTTAAAATCAATTCTCTCTCTTTGATTATATCTAAGAAACACTAATCCTGCCTTGTTTCTGACAATTATATCATTTTCATCCCTTTTTCACTTGAAAACCCACTTTGTATTAATGCAACATTTGTTATCCGGTAGATCAACAAGTTTCCATACCCCAAGCTTTTCAAATTGCAATAGTTCTTCTTGCATCGCATTAAACCAACTTTCTTCGGTCAACGCTTGTTTATATGTCTTCGGTTCAATTTGTGAAATGAAACATTTGAACGAGAACCGGTTCTGAAGAGGAGCGACTTGAGTATAATAGCAACTAAGACTTTGGTCAATATGACATTGAGTACGAACTTCAGAATTAAGCTCACCAATAATATTCTCTTCCGGGTGATATGATAAAGTTCGAGGCATAACTTCATCAGGAACTATCACATCATTAGGAAGATTCGTGACATTTTCATAAGTAGCCAACTCATCAGAAAGCACAGTATCAGAAGTAACATGATCAAAAATAGGTGATGATTGAATCAAAGACTCAATCACATCATTGTGATCTTCACCATCATTATCAAAGGATGGTGTAGCCGGCGTATCATCAGCATGGTCATCAACATCAGGTACCAGATCTTCATTAAATATTGGAAATTCTTGTGTAGGAATTTCATGACCATCAACACACATTTGTTGAAATAACAGTTTGGCCATTTCGTCAGTAATTTCTTCTTCTGGAAATGAGAAACAATTCCACAAGCTGTTATAGTCAAACATTCATGAATCGCCATTTCTTTGAATAGAAGTAGCATATCTTTGACAATCCACATGTTGTACTTGCACAATCCGGTTTATGCTAGGCAAGAATACACATCATAAATGACTAGCATAACCCACAAAGAAACCCTCCATAGACTTAGCCCCAAATTTACCATCAGGACCCAGAACAGTACATTGATATCCCAACGGCTCAAGCCACTTCAAATTAGGCTTATGCCTATTAAGTAGCTTAAAACAGGTTTTCCAAACTTCTTTACACTCAGAACGCGATTAAGAGTGTAACAAGCCGAGGCAACAACTTCAGACCAGAAACTAACAGGTAATTTTGAATCAGCCAGCATTGCCCTAGCTGTTTCAATTAGAGTCTATTCTTTTGTTCAACTACTCCATTTTGCTGTGGCTTATAAGGAGCACTAAACTCATGAAGAATTCCACGCTCATTACAGTACTGAAGCATACGGTTGTTTCTGAAGTCGGTACCATTGTCGCTTCGGATTCTTCAGATTGGCAAATTATATAACGTCTCAAGCTTTTTGAACAAAATCATCAAGTTGCCAAATGTCTCATATTTCGATTCAAGAAACATCATCCACGAGAAGTCTGAGTAATCATCAGTGACCACCAAACAATAAAGTTCCCCGATGATACTCCTGATATTCAAAGGACTAAATAAATCCATATGCACCCTCTCGAAAGGTAAGTTGATTGAATTGAGAGACTTCGTCGGGTGCAACTTCTTTTTTTTCTTTACCCTTCTTACAACTCAAACAATCAAAACTCAAGTGAAAACCCTTGACATTTACTTCTTCAACCAATTGATTATGAACACGATAGAACATTTTGTGAACATTGATATGACCCGTGTTGATGATCATTATCAAAGGATGGTGTAGCCGGCGTATCATCATCATGGTCATCAACATCAGGTACCAGATCTTCATTAAAGATTGGAACTTCTTGTGTAGGAATTTCATGACCATCAACACACATTTGTTGAAATAACAGTGTGGCCCATGTGACGATGCCATAAAACGACTCCTTTTCAGAAGCCTTGGTGACAAAACAATGTACAATACATTGAGTCGATAATACAACATTCATGTAAAGCACATAAAGATCATTTCCCCTGGGAGCTTTCATCAAATTCCATTCTTTTGGAACCTTATACCCAGGCTTAAGAATCATACAATCTTAACTTGTAAAGTGTGTTGAAAAGCCTTTGTCACAAATTTGAGAGATGCCTAGCAAATTATTCTCAAGCTCCGTGATGTAATTCACATTTTCGAACATCACTTTCCCGTTCGATAAAGTACCTTCACCAACAATATGTCCTCCTTGATTTCCTGCAAATGCCACATATCCTTGAATAGATTGAACATTCTTTAGCAAATGAAGAGTTCCAGCCATGTGTCGAGAGGCTCCACTATCCATAATCCAACGTGAGTTATTGGATCTTGAAAGCCCCTATAAAATAAGCCGTTAGTGAAACAAGGAAACCCAAGCCTTCTTGGTCTTGGGTTGTTTCAATTTCTCATAGAAACAATCATCATAACAATCATCCTCAGAATCGGTAAAAGATTCAACCGATGAGCATGATTTGAATGAATTAGAAGACTCAGATTTTAAAGGTTCAACTCCTTTATTTTTCTCTATTTGAGACAAATCAAAGTTAATCTCTATGGTTGAATTAATAGGATTATCCTTGATTATACCCTTAACCACCCAGTTCTGTCCAACATAACTTTTCCTCTTGTAAAAACCTTCATTTTTCTTACCATTTGAAGATTCACCTACTTCAAAAATATTTTTGACAAGTTCCTTATCCACACCTCTTTTTAAAATTTTAACAGGAGGAGATGCAGATTTAGATGGAACTTTTTCATATGTTTTTTACCACATGTTTTCTCTCTTGAGATTGAGAGAATCGTTTAGGACATGAATAACGCAAATGTCCTTCCTCATTACAACAGAAACACTTCCTCCTATCAACAAAATTGTTAACATGATGAACATGTATCTCTTGCTTCTCTCTTTCAGCTTTGAGTTTATAAAACTCATCATTAGATTGCCTTGTAAAGATAGCCTCTTTTGGTTCCTCAAAGGTCTCACCTTTAACAACAATCTTTTGAAAACCGTCTTGTGGTTTTACAAACCCTTGGTTACCCTCCTTGAACCAAATACCCTTTCTTTTATAGTAATATATGGTTTTAGCAAATTTAGAATTCTGACTACCAGTTTTACCATGTGATTGAGTTCCATATTTTTCAAATTGATTACCAATTTTAACTTTTTCTTGTGATGTAACTTCTGTTTCAGACAACACAAATTCAGCAACTTGTCTTCCTATCTCACTTTCACATTCAGACCTGTGAATAGATTTAACAAATTGCTCATCACATGAACTATCATGTTGTGGTGAATCAGACACCACGTTCATCGCCTAAAGAAATCCTTCAGGTTCTTTTGGAACATAAGAACTCCAAATTGGTGGCGGAACAACATGATATTTTGGAATTTCTTTCGGAACAATATGATCCAAAACATATTGAGATGCGGAATAACTTTTAAGTTTAGTTTCAACTCTTTCAATCTCAAATTTAGTTAGTTGAAGTTCTCTTTTAAATTCCGCTTTCTCATTAACATGTCTATTGATGGCAATTTGTTTGACTTCAACCGTGTGAGTGAGCATAGAGATCGTTTTCTCATCTTGAAAGATTTTTATCCACAAGTTTTTCTCACATGATTGAAGCTTATCATAAGCCTCTTTTTAATTTTGATAATCAAGAAACATCTTATTATAATCATATTTTAGTGAATTAAAGTCTATTATCAATGAATTAATAACAAATTACTTTTCTTCATATGACTCACAAATGTGTTTAATTTCTTCAGTTGAAAATTTTACCTGACCAGCCATGTTTGCATGAAGAATATGTGCCTTTCCTGCATCACGAGTCATTACTTGATCAACAGTCTTAGAATCTTCACTCTCTTTTTCAATCTTTGCTGCAACCTGAACTTCATCAATTTCCATAGTCTCCTCTTTCTCATCATCAATTCCAAATTCAATCTTTCCATGCGGAACCTCTTCGCCATTAAACCAACCTGCAAAACTCTCAAACACTTCAGGTGGCAAAAACGACTTAAAGAATTCATTAGGAATCAAGTCAAAACTTTTAGGAAAATCTGTCTCCTCATAAGCACAAGACATATCTTCTTGATCATCACTCATTCCTTCACTTTCAGTCTTCTCCTTATCTATAACAACAACATTTTCTGCATCATCCCTGTTTTCTTGTTTCCCAACTTGTGAAGTTTCACTAATTACCTCCGCCACATTAGCCTTATGAACAATGGAATTCCAGTTAAACCCTCATATAATTGTGCATGACATGCCTTTGATGATGAAGCTTCAGGTTTCTTTGATGACTCAACATGTGTAGGTGAACTTTGATGATATATTGCTTGTCGGTTGTAATCCCTACCAAACGGATTAGGACTAGCATCTCCAACTTCTGGATTAGTACATTCCCTCTTGAAGTGACCCTTCACTTTAGATCTAAAACATCAGACTTTGGACTTGTCAAATCTAAGTTTAGCAATTGTTCCATCAAGGCAGTTCTTACCGGTGATCTCTTTAAATCTTTGTGCCCTTCTCAGAACACTTTCCATACACCAACGAATATCAAGCATCTCCATTTCCTCAGGATCAATCTGATCATAGTATTCTTTAGTCATGCTTTAGGTACCAATACGCCCATCAATCAAGCACTCATAAGACTCAAGGACGGATCTTAAGAAAGCCATATGTTCTTGAACATTTTCAACTGTCAGTCTATTGTTGTTCTTAATGAACAACAATCTTGCATTGAACAACAACAATTGATGGACTAACGGGTTTAGGGGATTGAACAGGAAGAGAATTGGTTGTTGAGCTAGTTCTAGTGTAAGTGCTTGTGTAATGAGGTATGTTGGGAGGTAGACTCGATTGAGAACTCCCACCAAAACTACTATTTGTAACATAAGCAGTTTGAATCTTCTGGCTCAGGAAATCACCGATTGTGATGAGTTAAAATATAATCCAATGTCTTGAGTTACTGATGAATTCTTCATCTTATATTTCTTACGAATCTCAAGCTCATGTGCTTCCAACTTCTCAATGAATCAGGCTAGAGTCAATCTTGCATAGTTGATCGGGTTTGATTGTTGCATCATTATGAAGGTTTCCCAATCATCAGATAAAGAATCAGCAAGCTTGCCAATGTATTTATATTCTTCTTTATCTATTCCCAACCTGTTCATCTCTATGCACTAGATTACAGTATCTCTCAATCAACTAAGCCATCAACTCACCTTTGACCATAATAAAAATGTCAAACTCTTTATTTAACAATGCCATTTTTGACTTCCTCATGTCAGAATTCCCTCTATCTTTATTCAGTAAGGCTTCCCATATTGAATGACATGAACCATTGTGTTGCAATAATTGAAATATCTCATATTTGATTGATTGTTGAAACAAATTCATCATTTTTTTCTCACGAATAAATCTTGCCTTGTCAGCTTCAGGAATTTGAGATAACCTATGACTTGTACCATTCTCATTTCTTGAAATGATATATTCAACCTCAACAACTTCCCAAGTGTCATAGTTCACAGCTTGTACATAAGTTTCAAACTTATCTGCCCAACTAGGATAGTCTTCCATCCTAAGTAGCTTCGGGGGCTTGGTTGATGTTCCCATTTCATTTTCCAAATTAATAAACTAAATAATCGGTGACGTGTGTGTCACAACCGGCATTTAAATCCTCCATCTTTGCAAAATCAACAAAAAAACCAAGAAAATACTGTTCACAACAACTTATAACCTCCACTCAGCGTATAACCTTTTATCCGGCGTATAACCTCTTATCCAACCAGAACCAATGTAACGTATAACCAAATCCACTTGTAACTCACTTATACGATCAAGATCACAACGTTTACCAACTTATACGGACGAATAACAACATCTACGTGAACTGGAACACCTTATGCGCCAGACGCACTGTTCATCTTTTACAATCAAAATCTTGACTTTGAGCTTGATTTAATCAAAATCACTCGTGCAGAAATGATTACTAGGTAACAACGAACATCTTTACCAAAAGAAATGAAAAATGTTCCATAAACCATAGAGTAATTGAAGAATATGTAATCGGTAATGCCGTTGACTAAGTATCTTCAAATCTTCAAACAATTAACCATAGAATGTTTTGTAATTAGTAGAGAATATGAGCCTCATGATCTGATACCACTTGAAAGTATATGATCTAGATCATGCATGACATCATTTATGTGAAAACGTTATGATTCGGATCGATTAACTTGTTATTAGATATACTAAACAATATCGCGGAATAATATCGTAAAGATCAACAACACATTCACTTGTAAGCTCTGATATATTCATATAACAACTTGAATACAAAATCAGAACTGCTACCAACTGTTGCAAAATAATGAACACGACAACTTATACTGCTACAGTACCAAGTATAAGTCCATGGTCAGCGTATAAGACTTATATGCCCGTGTAAGTGTTATACGGATGATTGTGACTTATACGATACAAACAGTTTACATAATTGACATTTTGAGCACTGTACACAATACATTTGACATATTTAGTCCACTAGACCTAGCATTAGACATTAATGCTCTAAATAATCAAAATTCACAAAATAATTTGTAGAAGTGAAGTTACTTTTGGTGTGAGTGAGATGTAAAAGAAAAAAGTGTTAAGTTTTTTAAAAGTTTGTTTAACATAATATCGAGTTTTAAATTTATAAATATGATTATTATCTTAACTAAACAACACACAAATAGCGAAGTGTACCTATCGTATATGTAGTAAAGTATAGTAAGAACCAAGTATCGATCCATGGACACACTTGTTTGATTTTTACTACTATATCGTTGTATTTGTTTTAACCGGAAATAAACATCATAGTAGTTTTGGGTTGACAAGTAAATGTTTAAAAGAAATTTAAAAGCATAAATTAAAAAAACATATTTTTGGATTTATATAATTTTTCTATAGATAAGATCAAGGATAAAGTGCACATCTTGGTTAAAACTCCTCTTAACTTGGTTTAACAATTAATTGGTAAACATGTGATATGAGCTTGCTTTAGTGATTAAATATGGGAATAACACATTATTCCTAAATCATGTTATTCCATGATAATTAAAGAAAGATGTATGCGTAAATTCATAACCTCCACTAAAACACCATTTTATGTAGTAAGTGGCTTATATTAAGTATTTATAAGATAACTTACTCTAAAGATGAGACAACCCTTAAATTAATAAGTGAATTGTCCTTGATATTTTAGTAAAAATATCCTTTGTATTATACTTAAAATACCAATTAAGATTAGTTAAGTTGTAAAGGACCAACCTTGAATTACCAAGTATTAAACCACGCAACTTTTGGACAATTATAGAACTCATGTGATAACCATCCATGAGTTGTTTTAAATAGGTTATGTTGCATGCTCACTTGACAATTAATTAACCGACTTTGGTGGTTGAACACCAACAATCCGTTTTCACATCATTGTCAATCATTCCCATTTTAAGATGATCAATTAATACTAACACTTCATTTGGTCCATGTTCATATTAGGAGTTATGTTTTTTTTTTGAACCAAGCCCATAAAAGAATGCCAGTTCCCCTACTTATCATGAAGCTCGATACTTGGTGTCTCTTTTAAAGTTTATTAACCAAGGCCTCACAAGAGTAGCAGTTCCCAGTCTTATCGTCAAGCTCGGCACTTGGGGTATCTTTTAAGAGTATTCTAACATTCCTCATCAAGTGATAATTACAACATAACCTTTACTTATTATAAACCGATCACATGTTTAACCAACATTATTAAACTTCAATTAAGATTCATTATAAACCAATATGATACTATAAAAGTTTAGCAATAGTAAGAATAATGTTATACATCAAAGTAATAGCTACAAACATGATCAAATTAGAACAATATAATCAATTTGGATGACTAATCTTTGATGCTAATAATTTCTTCCAAGAGCTTAATCTCCTTGATCTTCAAAGATTGGATGGATGAGAATAATTCCCTTATTAATAATGGTGAAAGAAGGCGGGTGAAGTGGATTTAATGTTATTGAAGGTCTATTGAATGTGGAAGATAAGGATTCAATTTATAGGCTGAGTTTGGGACTCAACACGGCCCGTGTTGAGTTGGGCACAAACGTGTTGATCACTTTAAACTATTATATTTAATGCTCATTGTCCGATGATAAAGACGGAGAGAGAATACCGCCGTGTTGACCTTTGAACATGGCCGTGGTGAGTCTAGAAAAGTTCAAATTTGTGTTTTCTCATCTACTTTCAACATGGCCGTGTTTAGGTTGAACACGCACCATGGTGAGCTTCAGAATCTTCTATTTTGTCTTTTCCTTTTGTACCTCTAACATGGTGTGTGGTGATATCAACATGACCATCTTGTGTCTTCTTAAATTTTATTTTTTCTTCGTATGTTCTTGACATGACCATGCCTTGATTCAACATGGGACGTGTTTAGTTTGTTTTCACCGTTTTTCTTCGTATATCAGTTTGTTTTATTTTTTATGGCTATATTTACCTATAGATAGAAATTATAAACATTAGTGGTTATTTATTCTAATATTATTTTCGATATTACGCTTATTTGCTGATATTTTAGTGCCGAAAAGATATATAAATTATTATACATAAAATCTCCCAACACTTGAACCTTACTTTTCCTCAAGAAAGCTTTAAACAAATTCATAGAACAACACGTTAACCGAAGTTAAACATCCCGAGAAATTTAAGAAAGTCCCGGTAATTTATAAGTGCAAAACGTGTTAGTATATGTAGTGTTATTTAAAACTACGGCTTGTTTTTATGAGATTCTTTTGATGCAAAACGTCACGTGCTCTCAATGTTCACACACACTCGACTTTATATATGGACAGACATGTAATGTTGTATGTGTAAACACTCTTTAGCCAAGATACAACTTACATAGAATATGCTTGTCAAGAGATCAGTTCTCCACCCACTTTTTGAAGTGCTGCACACGTTAAAAGATTGTATATTTCCAAAGGTTTTGGTGTGGGTGATAGGTTTTGTTTTGTATTCTAGCAAAGGTGTTTTTCGGAGGGGTACGACTATTCAAGCTTCTTCTTCAAGGTTGTCTTCTTTTTCTCGTCTTTGATCCATTCTTCGTCCTAAAGTGTGGTGAATCAACAATTTTTTTCACAATCTTAATTACTCTTTTAAGGTCAGATCGTCAAGAGCGGTTTTATCCAAGATGTGGACCAGTTCTTCCTCAACCTTATTCTGAACATAGCTTCCAAATCTAATGGTTTTGTTCGACTTTTAGCCTAATACGCCCCACCATCATTAGTTCGGTATATTCGTATTGGGATTGGGGTTGGCTTATTCTATATCTTCCTATGTGAGACCAATTTCCACAGCTCATATCTTTTTGCTCTTCTTTTCATTGGCTTTTGGAGATCCCAAAAATTGGTGTCATTTGTTCCTCTTGGCGACACTTTTTCCTCACCACATTACTAAATAGAATGATTCTGTCCCTAAGTTTTGGAGGCAAGCTATATTTTACGAATTGTAGGCAACAAAGTAAATTGAAATCGAAAGAATGCATTCCATTTCTTTAGGGTCTGTCAGTAAAAGACCAATGCTGAATTCTACCGGTAAAAGGGGAATTTGGTAGGATAAGGGTTTCGGTTTGGTTTAGTGTTTTGGTGATAGGAATAGGGTTTGTTTAATTCGGGTTTTGGCCGTGGTTGTTTGTGGCTTTTGGAAATATGTTACCTTTCTTTTTATGTAGTATTTCGTATGATCTCGAATATAATACTTAAGACAAGTTCTAATTTGCACGAAGTATCCGATTCACTCAAAAGTATCCAACATATGAGTATTTTTTTTTGAATATCTGTATGAAGGCTTAATTTTCATAAAACGGAAGGATTGGGTGAAAACACTATATTTTACATAAAGTTAGTCTCGGTATTACAAACCATAGTTATAATTTATCATTTTTAAGGTAGTTTAATTTTGCTCTAATGTTTCTCATTATTTCTTAGTTTCCCGCTTTGTCAAAAATATTTAAAAAAGTAATGGTTTTATTGCTGAAAAAAGATTAAATTGGAAATATTTGTTAAAAAATTTCACCTTTTAGACTTGGTTTGGCCAAGTGTAAACCCCTCTCCACACTTAAATCTCACATTGTCCTCCATGTGTAAGATTTAAAAATAAATGGAAGACGAGACTTAAAAGGAATTTAATTTCCCTATGGGCCGAGACGAAATTTTTGCTGTTGTTGTCTCCTTGCAAGTTGCTAGGTTGTTTTAGCACCTAAGAATATACCCTACCTGCATAATGTCTACAAATACAACCACAAACGCAATACATAAAATATAAATGTAACATCTTGCTTTTGAAAATAATTAATAAAATAAATTTCGTTTATTTTATAGTGTGTCGTTTATAGGTTTAGATAAATAAACTAATAGAAGGTGGGCTTGGACTTTAAAAGATGGGATAAGAGATGGAATGGGCCTTTAGGTCCATAGGCTTAAAGGAGTATAAATACCCCTTAAACCATAAACCTTTCCATTTTTATCCATCTCAACACCATAGCCTACACCTTGAAAAACGAACAAAAACACCATCCTGTATCCCGAACCAAGATCCGAAGGTGAAAACCCGAGATTGTTGGTGCTGGAACGTCATAAGGAGCCAAACCTACATCAAGACTAGCTCATGTTCGTAAACCAACTCGATTAAGGTACGTTTATAACAGAAACTTGATCGTTTAGGTTCGTATTTGTTTAAGTAATCTTAGATCTGTATACGAATGGTAAAAACGAATCTAACATAATAAATCTAGTTGAAATTCGTCAACAACTGTTGGGTTAATTAATCAAGGGTTAGCCGTAGCTATGTATCGGCCAAATACGCCTTTTAAAACCCGATGTTTGGATGTTTGGTTGATTGGGGTTTGTAGGCACCAAATTTGTGTTGTTTCATCACAAAATGAAGATTAATTGGAAATCAAATACCTCTTGACTGTTCTTTGTTCTTATTGATTTTGACTTTAACCCCAGAGTCAAAGTCTGGATAAGCACTGTTGATCATTCATTATATTTGACCATTCGTTACGCGGTCATAACGAATGGGACTCGTTCGTGCGACTTGATAAGGAATGTACCCTTAATTCGTTATCTATCCATTCGTTAGATTAAGATAACGAATAAGGTCATTCTTATATGCTCATTCGTTAGGATAGGATAACGAATCAGGATGAAGAATCAAGTCATGATAAAATAACAAATTATGATAACGAACCCAACCATGTTAAGATAAGGAATCAGCTAACGAAATCAGATCATGTAAGATAATGAATCAAGGTAACGAATCAGGCTTAACCAAAGGCCATTCGTTATAACGAACGAGTTAACAATAAAATATAATTTAAGATTTCTACTGGAAATTTTGATAAGAAAAGTAAATGAAAATAAAATTTTTCCAAGCTGACCTGACAGCTTAACCCCAGCCAGGGGCTCTGGCTAGGGGTTGCCGCCCCTAGAACCCAACTGTCAGGGTCGCTTTCCCCGGACCCCCGTTCGTTGTGGGAATACATTAAACTAGAAATACAATATGGATAGTGATAGTTGATTGATACTCTTAATCGTTATACAGTTAGCCGTGCCCCAGCTAAAGAAAGGAATAACTATTAACGGTGAACGTAACAGGACACACTTGAGTTTCTAGACCCATTTCCTTGTTATGTTTCGGGGCTGTGTGCATAATCGATGTGAATGTTAATACACTTAACTTAAATGGTAAGTGTATGCTATGATGATTGATGTGATAGCATGTATGATTGTTATGAATGAATGCTTGTCGGTGCGTGAACGATCTTCGGATACTGCACCTATCGTCAGGTAAAGTAATGTGTAGCATGGCTAGTATGAAATATTCATGTATAAAGGTAAGTAATGAAAGGTATGTACGAAAGTATGCTATGTAAGGAAAAAGGTATGTATGGTTAAAGAGTTGCAGACCCTAATAATATCTGCGAAGGTTAAAGGGTTGCAAACCCTAATAATATCTGTGAAGGTTGAAGGGTTGCAGATCTTAATAATATCTGTGAAGGTTAAAGGGTTGCAGACTCTTTTAAACTCTGCGAATGTTAAATGATTACAGACCCTAATAATATATGCGAAGGTTATAGGGCGAAATGCTCTTTAAAATGAATAGTTAGTTATGTATGAAATACACAGACTAAAAGAATGAAAGTGCGAAAGAAAGAAAGTATGTATGTACGAATGAAAGAAAGGTAACAAGCTAAGTATGTAATATGTATCTTCAAATACGTATATATGTAAGTACGTGAATGTATTGTATGTTTCCTGATTAACTAGAACTCACTCAGCGTAGCTGACTTTTAGTATGCACGCAAGTTAACAGATTGAGACAGCTGGTTTGAGCGGGAAACATGACAAGATTGAAGAGGCTGGCAATTGAAGATTTTTCATGATCTTTTGATACTATGTTTTATTTTATGTTTTAAAAGACAAGTTATGAATGTTTGTAATGAATGGTTGAACGTTATTAATATTCCACGAAAGTTTTTAATTTACTATGATATTTAGAACTGTGTTTATGAGTAAATCCAACGCTAAAGTAGGGCACCGGAACGGGGCCTTACAATAAAACATAAATTTAGCATGGGTATATAACAACCCACGCTTCTCGGTACGTGGTCTACATATATAAATAATAACATTAATAATGTCTGATAACAACCATATAAAGAAAACAGAAAATAAAAGTGTTCAAACACAAAAAAACCAACATCATAACAAGTCTACACAACCACTGAGTCGGTACTCACACAACTCTCAGGGGTCCTGGGCTTACCTCACACCTACTGGTCCTATGGGGGCCAGCGACTGTCCATCTGCTGCTTAATGTATCTAACCTCTCCATCAAGGTGGTCAGAACGGGTGGTAATCAAATGATGTAGGCCTGCAAAAGAATAAGGATCTGGCTGTGATGGTACTGCACCATAGTCTGTGTGTGGTGTGTCGGGGCGACGACGGGTATGGATTACCTGAACTAATGGCATGACTCCCTCATTCTGATCAATTGGGGCCTCGAGATCCCAAATCCTGCCTTGGGAATCCATCAAGCGATATGCTCCATTTTGGGACACTCTACTGTATGCATTGTCATGCATATGTCTAAGTCTAAAGGGACTGACACTGGGCCTTCAGTTCCTTGTAAATCCATACCGTAGGCCTCGTAAACCCTAGAAATCTATCCACCTCCGAACAACTTCATCTTCCTACTTCTGGCACACTTTTCCCACATCTTGCATAACATGTAGAGAATGTTAGAATACCTAGATATTTTGATGAAGTAAAGTGCCCAGAGATCCCTCAGACTAACTACCTCTATGCTTTCTGTGTGCTGTGCCATACTGTGACTGAGGATAAGATGAATATACCTAAAGTGTGGATCATGCAGCTCTGTACTCTTTGACTGACTTGCATTAACTGCTTCAGGGTTTCATGTGAGCAGTCTCTAAGCCTCTCTTCTCTTGGTAGTGTTCACATTTCTTTGTCTTTCTCTTTCTTCCTCTTCTGAGAATGAGAATCCCGCTGTGAGCCACACTTTTGATTATGTCTCCTCATGAGTGTAAATCCCCAAACTGACCCCTAAGTCTGTAAAATATGATCGACACCAACTTCCCCTGAGCCTAAAAGACAACATATCGTCCTCAAAAGGGTCATTAGGGTATATTTCTCTGTTGTTGATTTCAAAAGATGGTAAGAACTCCATTGTCAACTCACGGTAATATTGGGTGTTGTTTAATAGGAAATGTCTCCATGGTCTTGTAACCAGTGTATTGTACTTCTCAATCTGGTTGAATTGTCAGAGTGTTTCTTCACATACATAAAATAGTGGGTCCTCCACCCGATTTTCCATCAATGCCAACCTTTTTCGAGATTCTATATTTATTGGCTCATTTCCCGTAAACAACAAATACGGGTGGTCAACATCCTCAAACCCTTCATAGTCATCATCATAACCCGCCATCCTAAAGGATTCGAATGAAAACGAGTCATGATTACAGAAAATGGAAAATTAAGAATTTGTTCTAGAAGGTTAGCATGGCTGTGTTAAGCTCAACACGGCCCATGCTGATACGGGCAATAGCAGGTTGACTTCCGGGGTTGACCAAGACTGTTTCCAGGAAAAACACGGCCCGTTTTTTGCAAAAATTCGAGGTTTGAAGACTCGAACGTGTGTATCAACCCGGTTTTCCAAACTTATATCAATGGGTTCGCATTTGGGTCAGTCAATAGGGTGAAACCCAGCACGAACTGAAAATCAACCAAACTGGGTCAAAAATTGTGTTTAAACTTGTTTATACCAACATTTTCAAATCAAAATCATTTATAAATTATACAAACTAGTTTAAACATGTCAACCTGGCCTAATTTAACCCGAATTATGTAGGAACTTGGATCTAGGGTTCGGTTTATACCTAGATTTGACAGGAAGTGGGTTTAACCAAGCCCTAGAATGAGATTCAAAACGATTAAATTGATATACCTTGATGATTGATATAAGAAATAGTTGGATTTTAGGTGAAATTGGCCAGAAAATTCTTCCTAGGGTTCGAGTGGTAGGATAAAATGTGAAAAAGGGACGGTTTTAGGGATTAAAACCCATCAGGTGGCCTCACCATATCCTTGGTTAGATGCGCACGACCCGTGCTAACCCGGTCTGGTCCGGATTTTTCGTTTTTAATCGTTTTTCGAACCTGGAACTTCTTTAATGGCTGTAATGGACAGGAAAAATTTGGTATGTCAATTTAAAACACAAGATCATGAAATTTAAATGATTATAGGGATAAACGAGTACAAGAATGTTAAACGAAAATGACGAGTGGTACAAAGGATGATAAACTAGAACCTAAACCTAATAGAAACTACTTGAATAATCGCGGTCCTCCTCCAAACAAGGTCTGCATGTGGATAGGTCCTGTCATGAAATTGGTTTGGGTTACCCTCTCGGCTTGGTTCTGATTAAAGCGAGCAAGTTCGGCCATGAGTTGCTCGAGGTTGTCTTCTA
Source organism: Bidens hawaiensis (assembly GCF_021521415.1). Taxonomy (NCBI): domain Eukaryota; kingdom Viridiplantae; phylum Streptophyta; class Magnoliopsida; order Asterales; family Asteraceae; genus Bidens; species Bidens hawaiensis. The sequence continues at coordinate 8,680 of NW_027500739.1, read as the reverse complement.
GATTTTTCATCATTCGGTCTACAAGACGTAATGTTTTGCGATGACAGCGAACCAAGGATGATGTTCTTCACGAGTCTGGATATGCATAAGAAATTAGTGTGGAAAATTTTCATTTATTTTGACCCCTGCCATTTCTTGTGAAGTTGGGCATTCTAGACGAGAAAGATGATCAGTTGCAACATTTTTAGCACCCTTTTTGTCCTTGATTTCGATATCTAATTCTTGTAGAAGAAAAATCTATCTGATCAGACGCGGTTTAGCATCTTTTTTGGTAAACAAGTACTTAATTGTCACATGATCGGTGTAGACGACGCTTTTTGAAAGGACTTGATCATAACAAAATTTGTCGAAAGGGAATACTATAGCCAAAAGCTCCTTCTCTGTAGTCTTGTAATTCTCTGAGCATCATTGAGAGTTTATTTTGGCACAGTAGACCGGAGTGCTTGATGTATATAAAAATATACATCTTTTAAGCATAAAATAATATCTAAAAACTGCAACTTCTATCGTATAATATAATTCAAATAGCTACTTATCATGTTAAAATATATTTTCAGGTATATCCAAGCTTCAAATGAAGAAACAAATGAATATGAAAAGAAAAATCAAAGAAAACCCAAGAAAACAGCAAAACACACCCACATGCTTCATGGAACAAGCCCCCATGCTTTCCTATGCAATAAAAGACAACAATCTGCAAGAAAAGACAAAATACTGGACAACTGGACACGGGGCCGTGCTTTCGGGAACAAGTGTCACTGGTCACCTTTCAGAAAATACAAAAGAAAATATAACAGACACCCAAAAACATGGGGCCGTGCCTTATAAAGCACGCCCTCATGGTGACTCTGCATGTACGATCTGACAAAGAATTTAATGCGACTGGACACCTGGACACGAAGGTGTGCCTCACTGTACACGGGGTCGTGTTTGATCACCCAGACAGCCTACAAATAGAGGTAAATGTTTCATTCAAATGGTGTGCTTGGAGAGAATTCTTTATGAGTTTCACTTATAAAACACCCACTTTACACTCATATTGAAGATCTTGTGGAAAGTTTGAAGGCTTGGAGGTCATCATCATCATCATCATCATCGATCATCTTTAAAGAAGGAATATTCATCCATATTTTATTATATTGGTCTAGTTTAATCATGTGTTTGTTATATTCACCTCCTTTGTTGTTCATAACTATGCTCATCATGAGCTAAAACTCCATTTACCATCTAATCTTTATGAAGAAACGTTGTTTTACTTGATGATTATATTAAATATGTGATTTATTTCTTGTAAACTAAATGGTTATTTTGCAATTATCCTTTGATGAAAAATGTTTTCACTTTAACTCAAAAAATCAAGATTGATGATTAAAAATCATTCATGATTCACTCATGTTCTTGGAGACTAGAAATGCTAAAATAAATATCTTGATAACTTATCTAAGATAAAACATGGACCCTTATATTGTACTTAGAAATGATGAGATATAAGCTATGATCTATTTCTCTAGTTTTGATAATTCTAAAATAACATTGTTAACACGATTCCTTAGGTTATCATCCTAGTTTAAGAAATCATATGTTAAAGGGATGTGTAATTATTATCTACTTAAATCAACCAAGGGGAGGTTGTGTGACTAAACTATAACCACCCGAAGTTGTTAGAATTGGTATTTGAGAAATCGAAGTCAATCCTAATCTTTAAACCTTACTAGAATTACTTTCTTACTCAAATTGACATTCTCATGGTAGACATGAAGTTATGCATGCTATCTTCTTTTATGTCATAAGGTAAGTTCACTTAGAAATGAGGGAATATTTTATCATACATTATTAAAGCAAGTTTATCGCATATTTACTTTATAATCATCAAGAAGAATGGAGTGAATTCTTGATTTTAGATGATAACCTTCTTATAATTGATTTAATAATTTAGAATTTCTTTTTTTTTCACCTATATTATATATATATATATATATATATATATATATATGTTTTATTCTATAAATGGTTAAAAATCACCCCAAAATGATTATCTTCTCCGATTAAATTAAATGAAGATTTATTATTAGATATATTTGTGTCCATGGATCGATACTTGGTTCTTACCAATACTATTCTACGTATACGATAGGTACCCTTGCCTATTTTGTGTGTTGTTAGTCTTAGTAGAAATCACTTTTATAAATTTAAAACACGATCTTGTGCGAAAACTAAAACCATCATATCAAATTAAATGACACACTTCAAAACACATCAAGTTTTTGGCGCCATTGCCGGGGACACAGTAAATTTCTAAGAACAATCCAAGTTTTAATTTAATCAATGTTTATAATTGTATATATTCTTAACTTTTATTTATCTTACTAACTATTAGAATTTTCTTATTTTAAGGCTAGCCGTTAGTTTAAATTATATAGTTTAGAATTGATGTGATCCCATGTATGTCCTCTACATTCAGATCTCAGCTCACTTCTCCAATTTCGGAACCCGAACAACTTTTTCGCCAAAGAATACGCAACTGGGTAAAAGAAGCCACTGAAATAATCAAAAACAAATCAGTTGAAGACACAAAATCGGAAGGAAATCAAGTAGAAGAAATGATGGCAGCACCAAACAATGAACCAACATGAGCAAATATTCAAGGCCAACCCTCGAAGGATATGAAAATGGAGTGGCTCCACTCGAAATCACCGGCAATTTCAAAATCAAACCAAGCACCATTCATATGGTGGAAAATTCATTTAAATTTCATGGTCTCCTCGACAAAGACGCTCGTTCTCATATATCTCGATTTATATGAATCTGCGGAAGCTTTAAAATTCAAAACTGTCAGAAGATCAGATTAGACTCAAACTCTTTCCTTTCTCTCTAAGGGGACAAGCCTAAGAATGGATAGAATCTCTTCCTTCTAGTTCCATCATGTAGGACCGATTCGGGACTCGGTTTCCCAACGATTCACGGGGCAACGTGTTAGAGTGCGGAATCCTCTAACACGGCGATTCGGTGGTGATCAACGGGCACGTAGGTACGATTCCTAAAGGGGTTTGACGCCTAGGATTGGAGGAAACGACCAAGAACACGAAGAACGCTCGAGAGAGTTTCTGGAGGCTGCTGGTTCTGTGATTTACGTGGGTGTGTGTTCTGTTCAGAGCCTATGTAATTTCCTAAGTAACGTTTATATATCGAAAACTGATTCGATCGAATGAGATACCCATTCGATCGAATGAGATCTGGTTCGATCGAATCAGTGACTGATTCGATCGAATCAGCTTCGTTTGACATTTTCAGTACGTTAACTTGGTTTCACGATCGTTGGTTTCTTGTTGAACCAACCTGATAGAACTGGGGACATACATGTGACATTTCATGTCCTAACAAACTCCCCCTTGGAGCCAGTTCTATTTGCTTGTAACCAATCGAGTTCTCTTGCTCGACCGTAACTCCCCCTTGGAGTTATCTCACTCTCTCTTTTCTCAAAACTAGTGGTGCATACGTTGCATCCACAAACTCCTTTCTTCATGGAGTTCTCTCTTGATCAAATGGTACAGTCAGTCAGACTTACCATAGGTTCTGCATATCCTGAGACGCTGTCAATTGGAATTTTGGATTAACATTTAAGCACAATTGTATTAGATTTGCAAAATTGACATTAAAGCATAATCTATCACAATATTCCAAATCATATTTCATTCAATTCAAAACAATTACAACCAGAAGATTTAACAAGAAACAAGATAAACGATAAACATGACAATTAATCTTCAGTTTCTTGGGCATACTTCTTCTGTTGTTCTTTCCAATTTGATCCTGCATGTATGTCATAGGCGAAGCAAATCCTAATGACATTTATGTACGTTAACGCTTGCTCTATATCTTCGGGAGCGTAAAGAATCTCTGTCTTGTACAACGTATAGACATCCTCCCGTGACAAATTTGTGAGCGACATTGGATCAAAGATACGAATTGTGCTCCAATTTCCATAGTCATTGAGCACAATAACTGCCTCATGCAGTCTTCCATCATAGTACCAATGCCTGAATGATTTGTAGAAGTCCTGCTTCATCTTTCTAAGAGGAATCTTCTTCATTGTGAGTGGTGGCATGTACTTCAAAATAACTTTTGGCCTGTTGGTGATCGGATCGATCTCCTTTTTGCTTAGATATCTCTTCGGCCTTTGTGGTGTGATCATCTTCCATTTTGTGTTGTACTCTTTTCGCAATACACTCTGATAATACGTGGCAAATGGAGATGAGTTGGCGTATAGCAGATCAAGATAATTCAGACGGTTCAGATCATGAGTAGGAAGGGTCTTCAAATCAGTAATACGTTGAAAGTATTCAACCCCCCTTTCTCTCTTGACAGCTACGCAGTTAAGATCCTTCAGACATGCCCAAGCGATAATTTCTCCTGAAGTTCTACGACCCTTCATTTTATATGACGTTGTATGAGGAATGGTCGGCTTCGCTTGTTGTCTGGATCTTATCTTCTCAAGAATAGCATTGAATGCTTTCTTGCATTCCTCGGTTTTCTCTAAAAATTCGGCTTGATCCGCTTCAGAAGGCTGTTCCATATTGTTTGACCTTTCTTCAGCCTTTTTCTGTATTTCCTCCTCTGTTACATTTTGAAAGAAACTTGCAGGGTTAGGAAGATCGTCATTTTGAGACGTATAGTATTCAGGATACTCTTCCTTTGACAAGTCTTCCATTTCAACGTCATCAAATTGAGAGGGATCGACGTGTGTGAGGGATCAGTGGCCGTAGATGATGATGATTCAGGTGTAGCAGCAGAAGAAGACGTTTGTTCTGTTGGAGGCAAAGCCAGATACTTGTCTGTTTCTACATTGGATAACTCAAACATTTGTTTCAATTCTTCTTCTGTGAAATTATGAGAAATTTCACCTTCTTCCAAGTCTCCACTTGCGAAGTTTCGCTGCTCATTTGGATTGTCCAGTAGAAACGTGAAAAATTCTGCTGCAGTTTTTGATTGCAGCGGTTGGACATTAAACGGATCATCATCACCTGTTTGATTAAACAACCACAATGTAACAACAATTTTAAGTAAACATATGTAATATCATAAACATGAAATACAATATCATTACATATGAAACTGAGTTTATACAAAAATCATCATTTAACAAGATTTAACATTTAAATCCTCACTACATTCACTCAATTCACTCTTTAGTACCTTCACCTCCATCATCTGAAGAGTCAAGTTCGTCTGTGTCCACATCAACATTTGTTGGACCTTCCAAACGTAGAACATCTCCTTTCAATTCTGTTACTTTCGCCTCAAGGCTTAGATTCAACTCTCGTAGTTCCTTGATAGAAGAGCCCTGTTCGGCGACAGTAGCATTCAGCTGAGTGTTTTCAATTCTGAGCATGTCATTTTCGGCTTGAAGTTTGGCAATCTGCTCATCTTTCAGTCGATTTTGCTCTTCTTGCCGTCTATTCAGCTCTTCTTGCTCAGTCTTGAACATGAACATCTTCATCATTGCCTTGTGAAGATCAGCTAGTTCTGTTGCAACCTGAGGAGTTATAGACATTTCTGGTTGAGGTTGAGTAGTCGGTTGTGGTGCTGATTGTGGTGCTGGTTGCTGTGTTGGTGGCGGTGCTTGTTGAACGGGAGGAGCAGCAGACGAAGTCCCAACTGATTGTAACGTTGGAGGAAGTGGGAGATCAGAAAATAAACTCCGATACTTCCTTGTAACCTTCTTCTTTTGCCTCTTCGCAGGCCTTTCTTCGCCCGCAATTATATCGGCCAGTTGATCCTCGGCCCTAACCTCACCAGCAAAGTGCACATCTGATGCACTTGCTTCATCACCAGCATCCAGATCCTCAACGTTAAAGAATGAATCAGCCTCTTTTTCGGCATCTGTTCTGGTGTCTGCCTGTACCGCCTCCTCCTCAGTGTCAGACTCGTCGCTGGTTTTCTGATAAGGTAAGTTCTCGACGTCTGAATCACTGGCGGCTTTGCTCCACTTCCTCTTCGGAGGAGCCTTGTAAGACTGATTTGCCACGTGCCCAAAACACCTTTTGTGTGGTGGCCTTGTGGGGCGGTCCTTGTATGATTTTAATCGATTGAGGGTTTCGTTCTTCATGTGGTCCAGTTTCACCACATCACCCTCATTTTCTTTCAGTAAACCCGGAGCTTGACTATCGACGATCATTTGCACAAATCGCGGGTACTGTAGAAACTTCTCACCCGCCCTTTGTTTTATTGTAAGATTCTCCACCATATGGCTGAAGGTCATCTGCGAGAAGTTGTAGGGGCGGTTCATCACTAATGCAGCCATTGTAAACTGCATGCTTTCCCTCAATTTGTCAAAACTTGTTCTTTGAGGCCCTAAGCAGTGCATCACCACGTGTGCCAGATATTTGAACTCTGGACACAGATTGGCTTTATGGAGTAGACTGGCATTTAGGTCACCGTCGTACTTCATTCTGGCAAAACAGCCTCTGGTTCCAGCAGGATGTAACGCAGTAGGATCTGAATCAGAATCAACAAACCCACAGACTTCCCTGAGGATTTGGGCAGATACAACAATTTCGTGCCCTCTAACAGTGGAGCGAATTACCGACGGCACAGCTGTTTTGTCGTGCGAGGCATTCCTCCAGAATTCCTGTTGAACTGACATGATGGGTTCTACTACCCTAGAGATAGGTCCGTGAATCCTGGACCGCTTCAGAAATTTGATCATGGTTGCAAAGTCTTTCCCATGGCTTGCCTTCTCGTCAAGAAAGGCTACAATGTTGTGCTTGATTGATGTTTTGAAAGGCACAAAAACTTCTGCAACTTCAGCCATTTTATCTGCAAACATAAACGTGTTAGAACGAACAGATATCGAAAAGACTGAATGCGTTTAACATTTTCAAACTTTCTGGACTGGTTCAATCGAATGAGTTTTGATTCGATCGAATGAGCTACTCATTCGATCGAGTGAGATCTAGTTCGATCACAGACAGTCGAATGAGATAGATTTCACCTTTGACATCTGATTCGATCGAACTACTGACCGAATAAGTCTCATTCGATCGAACAAGAGACTCGTTTCGACCGAATAGACTGATTCGACTCCTTCAAACATCAGCCCAGAATGTGAAGAATCCCGATCGACATTTTCGATCGTTTAAACGATACACAACACACAGATAGCATCGGTTGAGGTTTGTGAACATGTATCAACATTAAACTACAAGTCTTAAACAGTTAAAAACAGTTTAATGTGTGTTTCTTTCAAATGTCCGATTCCGAGAACAAAACGACCAAAAACTTGATCAAATCATGGTCATAATCCAAAAATTCTTACATTTTGTGATGTACGTGAAAAACCGAGTAAGATGAATGGATCAAAACGAGGGATTCGCGAAAACGATTTTGAGAGAAATTTTCTGTAAAATTTTTCAAACTATTCTGACCGATCGAATGAGTCTGAGTATTTATACTGTTTCTGGACTCATTCGATCGAATGAGATGTCATTTCGATCGACAGGACTTGTTCGATTGGACCAATCGATCGAATAAGTCTCTCGCAACAACTCTCATTCTCACAACAACTGACTCTATCGAATCGTCTCATTCGATCGATTTACTCGATCGAATAGCTACATATTTGATCGAATGAGAAAAAAAAAAAAAAACTTTGAAAAAATAAACTTTTAAACTTTTTATTCCCCGCCATCGATCGTGGTGCCTTTGAACCTGCAAGAAAACATAAACTTTTGACACTTGGTTAGTTTTCTTAGACATTTTCCGATAATGAGAGCTTAGTTCCTACAGAACATATAGACCATAAGACATTAGTAAACACACGGAAAAATATCAGGCACAACCATCTTTGGGTTTTCTTGTCACTTCTTCTTTCTTTCATGCACAGCCGGTTGCGCAGATAAACATTTAGCAACCTGCATGAAGTTTTCTTTCATTCCTACACACTGGATAAACATTTAGTAGGAACAGACAGGGATCAGACTACCTGTCACGATGATTTCTCATCGATTATCAGACAAACAGAACTAAATAAAATGAAAAATAAATAGAAATAAAATCTTTTTGGTTTTTTTTTTTAAAGTATTTACAGGAAGGGACAGGGATCAGACTACCTGTCACTGGATGATTTCTCATCAACATTAAAGCAGAATAAAAATAAAAATAATTCAGAATAAAAATATTTTTGAATTTTTATAATATTCAAACTGAAATAAGCAACTGTACAAAATTTAAAGTACAATATTTTTGGTTGAGAAGGATCTATAATAAGAAATCATACAGACTTATTTGACTATCTACTGAGACTTTTCGAGATTTTTCACATGTTTTTGATTTTTCTTAATAAAAGAGTATACAATATTAAACTAGACATAATGAACATTCTTTTTGTGAGAAAGATCCGAACATGGGATCAGTACTGACATTGTAGCACTTAGTAAGTTCAATATAATTTCTTTTTGGTCGATACATATTACCGATGCGATTATGGGTATATTTGTCCATTTAAACTTAAACAAACATCCTCTCGTCTGTCAATGACCATTTGATAATTGCTTGTGATCACAGCTACGTATCCCACCATATTTTGATTGACTCATGTAGGACCTCACAACATATTGAACAGTCAAATCGGCGCATCTTATTTTTGACAAACGACCATAAGCTTATAGGATCCCCTTTGTTC
>NW_027500738.1:0-28939 GCF_021521415.1 Bidens hawaiensis | reverse complement strand
TGTCATCAACGTGCGGCAAGTAATTAACTAGTTAAAAAGAATCATTAATTAACTAGTTAAAAAGAATCATCAATTAGTCGGGTCGGGGTTCGTGATTGAATATTTAGACTATATGATATACTGGAAATAAAAGAAAAGGAAAAAAGTAAAAATAAGCTGGATTATCCGGCCTGGATTCAGGCTGTCAGCTCCTATATAAACTACACTTTTAAACACTTTTTGGTTTAAACGTTCTCTTCTCATAAATTCTCCCGCCCTGGATAGTTGGCTTGCTTTATGTTTAGTTGGTCATGCAGGTTCAAATCCTTTTCGTTTTTTTTTTTTTGCAACCACTTGTTTGATGTATTAGAAAGGTTTTTGCTTTTTACGTGTTTTTTTATTCGCTTATGGGTTGGAATTTAAATATCAATGTAGCCGAAGCAGACCGAGCAGTCAACTCTTCGCCACAACACTCGATTTTTACCGTTTGTTTTATTTTATTCTATTATGAAAATATTTAACTTTTTTTAGTTACGGTACCAAAACAAATGTAAAACAACCGAATATGTGTCGACTCACCGTCCGCCGCTGTAACGGCCGGTTTTTACCAACGACTAGGTTTTACCTATTTTTATTTTTAAGATGTATATTTTTGTTATCCTTTTGCTTAAAGTATTTTTTTTTTGGCGTTAGTGTTTTCGTCGTAATGAATCTAATTGATTGAATTTGCGCCGCTTTAATCATAAGTTGGGGGCTCATAGATTTATTTTTCGGGTTTAGTGTCGAGAATGTAACATGCTTAACTAAAGCTAACCAAAGTCACAGATTTACATTTTAGGTTTAGTGTCAGGCGTTCATCGCTATGTGCGGCGAGTAATTAACTAGTTAAAAAGAATCATTAATTAACTAGTTAGAAAGAATCATCAATTAGTCGGGTCGGGGTTCGTGATTGAATATTTAGACTATATGATATACTGGAAATAAAAGAAAAGGAAAAAGAAAACACAGGCTGGATTATCCAGCCTGGATCCAGGATGTCAGCTCCTATATAAACTACACTTTTAAACACTTTCTGGTTTAAACATTCTCCTCTCATAAATTCTCTCGCCATGGACGGTTTTGATGTTGAATGCAATGTTTTCATACCCGACCCGGACGTCGACCCGGACTCCTTACCGGGTCAAAAGTCGGACCGATTCGGGAGGACGGGCCGGTGTTTGACCCGGATGACGTTATAAATAATTTATATATATATATAAAATTAAATATTCTATTTAATACTAAGAGTAATAGAAATGCAGTTGTGTACCTGTGTTTGCTCTACATGCTATTTGGGCTTTTGTTGAAAAGCCCACACCCAACTTGACTAAATGAAATACTTATTAACCTTATTTCTTAACCCTACATTGGCCAGCCACCAGGGCTTGCCATTTTCTCTCAACAATTCAACTTCTTTAAAACCTTTTGTTCTTTAAAATCATCTGCCATTATCATCACAGAACCATGGTCGGTCAGAGGGTCCGACCGAAGGTAGGCAACGATTAAGATCTCGAATAGTATGGCTAGATTTCACATGGATTTTGATTAAAAACAATAAAAAACTCTATTTATCGGTTCACCCGGCGGGTCACTGGGTCCGGTCCTGCCACTAACAGGCCGGGTTATTAGAAAACGGGTCAAATAGTGCAACCCGGCCCGGTATGCTTAGCGGGTCCCGGTCCGACCGGCCGGTCCGGGCCGGGTTTCAAAACACTGGCTGAATGTAAGGGACGCAAGGTCTTGATCACGGGTGGACGGAGGGCCCTTCGTAACCACCAGAAGGTGTACCTTGAGCTTCTAGTTAAAGAGGTACTCCGTAAGCGTGATGAAGGCGATCTGCCACCTTGCCTATTCTGCGGCCTTCCAAGGGACCACGACATGGACACTTGTTCTGTAAGTAATAATGATCGAGATATAAAAGTTACGAGTTTGATTTTCTTCGAATTTTAATAATCTGTCGACGTTGCAGGGGAAAGCTCAATTGCTGGAACTTCTCTCCAGAAACAATTAAGAATTGCTTAACAGTTTTTTTGCTCGTAGGGTAATCGTTGCTCCTCCAGATCAGGTATGTTTCCGTGTAATAAATACCGCTGATTGCACCGATCGAATTAACTAATTATTATAAATTCTTCAATGTAGGTCCCGGAAGCTAGTGGAAGTGGTGCACAAGGAGGCGGTACTGATCAGCAAGGTGAAGGAACTGAAGGTGATCAAGGTGAAGCCAGTACTTCAGGTGGTGGCAGACGCCGGAGGCATTAGTGGCAGTGTGGATCTGGAAGATTGCGGCAGGTATATCGTCCATATTTCTCTCTCAGTTTTCGTATGTTATTATTATTATTACCTAACAATAACTGATCGAATAACAATGCTACAATGTGTTTCATTTGCAGGTTATGATGTTGAGCAGTTGATTGATGCATGTTATGATAGAGGAGGATATGTTGATTACTACCGTTAATATCATGTTTTATGTTTTTTACTTTTCATGAATTTCAGTTCCAATAAGCTTTGCTTTCTAAGCTAGCATGCAGTATGCATGTTACGTATCATTTGCTTTTCTTTACGATGTAAATGAAATTTTACTACTGTGAATGGAAGTATACCATTAGCTATTATTACTTTTGTTACTGAGTAGTTACTTTTATTATCGATCAATTTCTCACACTCGATACAGTGATAAAACTAGAAGAATTAGTGTGCATGCAAATAAACTATGCTTTCATCACCATATAAAAAAAAGGTCAAGTGATGAAACAAGTGGGTCCTTTAGCCGTTACTTTCAGTTTTGTAGTAAACCTAACCTATCAACTTGTCCGTACAACTAACATTTAACCTACCTTTATTTATTTATTTTTTTTTTAAAGACCAATTAACGAACCATACATTTCATTAATTATAAACAGAAATATTTATTACATTTTACCATCCGGCGACCTTATAAACAACTAAACATTACAACCCGATAAAACAAGACGTACGCCACACCACTCCACGTCCCGCCCGATCGCTCTTTATCCATTATAAATAGCTTGCAAACCTTCACGCTATCGCCTTCCCATCGAATTAGGATCATGCCGTTTCTTATCTTCCAAAACAACAAACTAAAACGACACAAATACTTTCGCCTTCCTTTTTTTTTAAGGATTTTATGCTAGTTAGTCCAATAAATCTTTAACACTAAAGGCAAAAAAAATAATGAAATTGGAATACCACACTGAAGAAACATGGAATGGATCCGGGTCGGACTCATTAGATATGCGGGAGCACTAGCCATTTATCGCTTAGCGCGCATGCGGCCCGCTATGGCGTGAATCGTCGGAACGCGCATGCGGCTCGTCATGGATTTGCGGGAGCACTCAAGTGATCCTCCATTGTTTTGTTCGGAGTGAGCGGAGTTGGTCCGCAAGAGATACCCGCGGTTGTTTGGAGTTGGTTCTTTGAACACGTATGTGACTCGCGGAAGCTTTAGTTTCTCCGCGGAAGCTTGTACAAGTCCCGTGGTGAATGAAATTGTTCCGCGGTTGTGCGCGTCAGTGATGACCGCGACTCTGATATACGGGAAGCTTGACTCCGATGGCGTAAGGGTGCTGGTGACAAGCACTATGGTACCATGTGCGTTTGAGGCACCCTTTTTCTCACACACAGTTTTTATTGTTTTTTCTTTCTTTTTCAATGGGAAAATGTTTAAAAGTGGCACAATGACATTTGAGGCACCCTTTTTCTCACACAAAATGTCCCTTAATAAACCTTATTATTAAGACAAAGGTACACATTCAACTGTACCAACCTTTTGTGTTATGGATGGAGATCCATAAAAATTAGAGGCTTAGAATGAATTCTTCAAAATCTGATCTCACAAAGGCTGACGTATTGAAGAAATAATCAGATCTGGGAATTGTTTATTCACAAACTCAGATCTGGAAATTGTTTATTCACAAACTCAAATCTGGAAATTTGAAATGTGACTATTTATCAAACAAACTTAGATCTGAAGATATCCGAACCAGATTTGGCATCCATCACTCAGAAAAAACACAGATATAAGGTTTTCCCCAAAGTTTGGTCGTATTTCTTCTTATATACCTCCAGATCTAGATTTTCTTTAAAGGAAGAAATCATAGATCTAGAATATTTGATGAACAGATCTGAGAACCGAGACGAAAAAAAAAGAGTAATTCGTTGTCATGTCCCACGGATGGCGCCATTGAAGAAACATGGAATGGATCCGGGTCGGATCCATGTCCAAGTTCCCCGGTCTTCGAGATGAACGAACAACCGCCTTGATCTTCTTCTCTGGTTGCTCAAATCTGTCATAGAAAAGTGGGGGAGTGGAGGTGACTGCTAAGATAACGAACTCTTGTTTACAGACACAAAAATATGTGGGAGCCAAGGGTCCAAGAGAAGGTCCTTCCAATGAATGATGGAGGCTCCTTATATAGGGACTCCATGGCTACCATCATGAACCCTAACATTTATTGGGCCAAGCCCAGTTAGGGGTTACCTCCACAAACCCCCAGCCCAATGGGCCTAATTAGTAGACAATATTACAATAATATTAATGTAATAAACATAATACGTAATGTAATAAATAAAGGATCGTACCGGATTTGACGTACCCTACACCTATACACACCAAAAAGGTATAACGACCCGGCCAACCCGCATGACACAAAGACGTGTTATTTGGCTAACATTTATTAAATAACCATATCCAATGCACTCTAACAACGCCATCTAAAACTACTTTTTTTTTCTTTTTTTTTTGCTATTACTATATAAGATAAATATTGAATTTTGGTGTCACAATGTTTTCTTAGGGACTTTTATGTTGCTATATCTTAGATGCTTTCCAAGTTCACCATAAACTTTGCTTCTTGTTATATGGTTAGTGTGGTAGCTTTTACTATTTTAGGCCATTTAATGCCCCGGTTTCGAGTCTCTGTTGCCACAAAGGGTGTTTCCTTTGTTTCTTGGGTCAGGTGTGGCAAGCTTTGTGCCTAGCTTCATTTCTTTTTGACACATGTATGTCATGAGTTTTTTTTGTATGTTTATTAGTTCTTTATTTTGTTTGCACTGCATGCTATCTGATTTCGAAGGCTTATGTGTTGTTTGCTATAATAGTTTTCGCTTTGTGTATGTAATGTGTATTTTGGTTAGTGACATTTGTATAATATTGGAGATTGTTGATAGTTTGATACTTTGTTAGGTGATGAGCTAATGGGTTGTTAATATAGGATTTTGTTTCTTTCTCTTTACTTTTGATGAAGGGTTGCAAAATGAGATGATTGGTTTATGAATTTAATTTAAGACAATAGAACACCTCACCTCACCTCTAGTCATGAAGGATTTTGACTGAAATAGTCGCCTGTTTGACCATTTAGAATAACCCGACCCGGCTTGGATTTGCAGTTTCACAAAATATTAGAACTCAAGTCAAACAACATAAAAAAAATCTTTATTTCAATAAGCAGAAATCAAAACTTATACCTAACAATCTAGCATGTATGAGTGTCTACTCATATTGTTACTTAATAACGTATACCTAACACACATAGTTCAAGTCCTTGGTCTGAAAACTGACCCATGGGCCATTTCATATATAAATGGAAACTCTTGTAAGAAAAAAACCTAGGAAAACCAAAAACATAACAATTAAACAAAACAGATAAAGTTGATAATCTACATTATGCATCATATGGTTGATGTTTGATGCAGAGGTTTGTTTTCATGAATAACGACTTGACTTTGGTGCTGGTTGTCGTGAGGCATGAACTGAGACATAATCGCCATGATCTCCGAGTCCATGTATGCTTGTCTGGTTAACCATTGTATTTATTATATCTATATAACTAGTTTTATAAACTATATAAATTTGGTAAGATACGCGTACCCTTAGTCTGTATCCATAGAAAATGTAACCAACACTCGCCACCACACCTAGTACCAACAAGATAATAAACTAAGTGTACTTTTGACACCTTCCTTTCTGCATAATCTAAGAAAATAAAAAATAAAACGTTAAACATATGCTATCGGTGTTATAAATTTGACATGTGATGTGGTTACCTTTACAAAATGTATATTAGTCTCCTTGATATTTCACACCATTAACAGGAGTGGAGGACATTCACATACTCTTCCCCTAACATTGTTTTGCAAGCAAATTATGCCATTTAGTGAGTCGATCCAGCAACTGCCATTTCTTTTAAGACACTCATTTGTCTCGAGATCTAAACATACACGGTGTATAAAACATAAAGATCATGCATGTTGACTTTTACTTTTGACTTTTAGCTATCAAAATATACCTCCACTTAAACATATAGGAGGATCTTTCGAGTTCAGCTCATTTCGGTCTTTATTTCTAAAGCTCGAGCTTGGCTCACGGGTTAAGTGGCAAAGTTGACCTTAGTTCTTCGTGTTCTGTTTATTTCTTTTCTTTTTCTTTCTTTATAAATTTACTGGTTTTAATATTTTCACTGTTTTGGGACTCGCGAAACCCATTTACGAACCGAGTTGAGAGTGTTGGAATTAATCTTGATGTTACGGGTCTTGTACGGGTCAAGTCGGGTCACGGGTCAACCCATGGAGTGTGTCGAAGGGTATGGAGCAGAAAAGGTCTAGAATTGACCAAGTTTGTAGGAGAAAAGGCTGGGAAAGTGGAAGTTAAAGTTGTTCTAAAATCAAGGGAATGTAGCAGAAGCAGCAATATTGTTAAGTACCCATTTTCTAATTAGTAACAGAAGTTTTCTTCTACACTTTACACTCTTCAATCATATACGTGTGTGTGTGTTGTGGGTTTAGAGTGGGGCCTGAACCAACAGAAAGTTGATAGCTGTGATGGTTCTTGGATTATGGGTCGGGCCCATAACTATTTTGGCGAATAAAAACAACGTATCTACTGCGGAAACAAACAACTTGGTTGATAACATAATGTGGAAAATTAAAACTAATACTAAATGAAAGTGTGAAACCCAAAACTGAACTGAACTGAACTGAACTGTATAAAAAAAATTGAATTGTCATATAATATGAGAATCAAATAAGCTTACGTTGATGTCAGCCATGATAAAGCATGTTTCTGGTCTCCTATAAGATTGCCACTTGTTGACTATTCTTACTTGAAGTGGGGTATCATTTTTTGTGTTTCGAATGTCACTCACTTTTTGGAAGCTCATATTTGTGTACCTGCAGAATACATGTTTATAGATGTAGATGTAGTGTTGCTTTAAGGCATGTGATATTATAAAGAGGAATATAATTAAATACAGAAAAAAAAACTTATTTTAGCTATCTAATCTATATCTATATTATTTAATAAATAAAGCTTTTTAAATGCCACATGTTATCACTATATTGATTCTTACAAAATTTTCCCTCCTCTCACTCATATTAAATACATTTCTCTTTTTAATATTTCATTTTCAATTTTTAATAATTTCATCATAATTTAAAAGAATTAATACCATCATAAATATATTAATTTGTTTAATATAAAATATATTGCATTATTTATTAATATTAGATTTTTATAAGTAACCAATACGAAACGAGTGGGTTTCTTTAACCGGTTAAAGTATCAAATAAACATTGTTCATGTCAAAACAGTATAAGATTATAATGAGTTTTGGTCCATGAATTGGTTTAAAAAAGTAGCCATTTACAACTAAGTTTTGATATAGAAAATAAAAAAGAAACAATTTATGATTTATGAATTTTCTAACAAGTTTTTATTTTCAAATTGTGTAATGTGTAACTTTTTTACCGTATAATATATCTTTATAGATGTGATACATTTTTTTGTGTATTTTATATTATGTTATTATTTAGAAAAAAAATATTTATTCTAATCCATTTGCTACACGGGTAACTAACATAGTAATATTATATATACCAAGTGAATCTTCTATTTCTCCCTTTTATATTAATAAAGAAAACATCTAATTTTAACTCAAGACTGTATTACCAGTATTATATAGAGTGAAATTGCCATCTAATCTTAACTCAAAATAGTGATAAACGCATACACATTCGAACAATCAAAACAAATAGTTCTTCAAATAATGAATCTGAATGTGTATGCATTTCTTGCTAACTAATAAATTTATCAGTTTTATTAACTCTTTTTGTGAAGGCTTTTAGGAATCCATAACTAAGCATATGAAATTCACCTTTTAATGAGGAAAATCTATCACTTACCAGATACTAATATGAATTTTGTTTGTTTGAAATTATTAGTTTAAACGGAATGTGAGCCACTTAAGTTGAACATGTGAATGCATTTCAGTAAATGGTCAGTTTTTATTTAACCTAACGTATTTGTCATTTGTGGATTCACCCGTGATTTTTTAAAATTGTTTAAGGTGTTATTACAGATAACAAACTGATGAATGGGAAACACAACATTTAAGAACAAGATCTTAATCTAGTGGATTTATAAATCTTTGTAGCATTGGTGTTGTGACTTGTGAGTTTAAATACTCTTAAATACATACAATTGTATCCAAGTATACTTCTGTGAAAATTAGCCAGTGAAAAGGGACTTAATTCATAGGTATATCGAATAGACAACTAAAGTAGTGCTAGAAAACCGAAATTCAATGGGAAACTGATGACCGTTTCTTAGATATGGATTTGTGATAAGACTTCACTTTACGGGAATCCAGACAGAAAATTAAAATCGCTTAAAATAAAATAAGAAAACGAGAATATTGAATCTTCTCTAAAAACCCAGTAACCCAATGATTAATGAGTAATCAAGTATATATGTTAATAAAAAGATAGTTCACATACAACTTTAGTACCAAAGAGGAGACTTGAACTCTGAAGATACTAAAACTTGTTCCATATATTTTATATAAAATATTTTTAATAAAACAACAAACGTTTTAAATTGCACAATTTCTTGTTGTCTTTCAACAATGGGATGTGATTCATGTAAAATATTCAAAATATTATCATCCAAGAAAAAAAAAGTGATAAAAAATTAATATTCGCATTCAAATTCACGAGGTCTACAAGAGAATAGTAAATAAGAATTTATTACATTCTCAAATAAAAAACAGAAGTTGAAGGGCTTTTAACCTTTATAGCAACTGGGCTTCTATGAAAATGCTTTTTGGACATTTAAACTTCACAATAACTGGGCCTTTAAAAGCCCACGAACGAATAATTTGAAATTCACGTTTTATGGAGTTACGGAGAGAAATGTACCTAGTCACTAGGATGTAAACTTTCCACACGGAACTATTAATTGTTGGTTTGAGATTATGTAAAGAAGTATTTTTTATACATTGTGATGGACCGAACTAAACATATTACATGTTGCCAAGCCACTGTGTGTGGCGGTGGGTTCGACACAGGAAGTCGGTCGATAACGATTTGATTATTTACGATAAAAGTTTTGTGATCAAAGTTGAAGTATAAAAGTTTTAATGCAAAAGTCTAGAATTTTGTGTCCAAAGTTAAGTAAAATGTGTGTGGCTAAAGAGGATAAAACTTTACCTAGATGCCGAGATGGTAGTCCAATAATACATCTTAGCATGCCACTAGGTGAACGTGGTGAAATCCCTTATATTAATTATTACACATAAAATCGAGTAGATACTTAAAACATTCTGTGTGAGTCAGTTTAATAGTTATTGGTTAGTGTTAAAAGGAAGCAAGCCTATGTAAATAGTTACACTATCACTATGTTAACTGACTATCAAACATTCTTGATAATTTGTGAAGTATAACTCTTTAAATCTTATAAAAATATTAAGTCTTACGTAAAAATGGGGGCTAAAAACCAAAAATGGTAAAACACACACAAATTCTGTAGAGAATTAATATTTATTTGAAGAAAAATTAAACGTAGAACCAAATTGGTTTCGTGGTGTAGTTGGTTATCATGTCAGTCTAATAGACTGAACGTCTTTGGTTCGAAACCCCGGCGAAGCCATTAGATTTTTTGTTTTTTGTGTAGTTGTACAGGTTTGTTGTAACTGGGCTTCTAGGAGCCCATGAACGAAGATTTGTTGGATGTAAGGTTTGAACTAATATGAATTTTGTTTGCTTGAGGTTCGTTTAAATCCTATCAGTAAACGTGTTTGCTAATTCACCAGATAGATTATTTAAAACTTGAATGATTGGTTATTTTACTTCATAAGTTAAAAGTTAAAAATAAGTGAGCATAAGTTGAAGTCTTTATAAGCATTTGTGTGTTTCTGTCCTAGATATTTATAATTGTAGATCGTAACATAAATATAATGTTGTTCAGTTAAATGGGTATTGTCGGTGTTAGCTTATAAATACACGAGTTGCGTTTACATTCATGTGTCTGAGATGATATTCGAGTTTTGTTTTAATCTAATTTAACACTTCAACTCTAAACACAATCAATTTCACACTTTATGCCTAACATGAATCATAGATAAGGTTTTCCATCCTATTAGGTTCGGGAATTATTGTCATCTCTGACTCCAACTTCATTACTCAATTACTCATGACTAACATGGAACAAGTTTACTCGTACCGAATTCTAATATGTTAATATTTATATAGCATAAAGTATTTAAAATAACAATTTTAAACTTTTGTCTTATCCTGGTATTGAGGTATAAATATTTTTTGGGGACGTATGGGTTATTTCAAGTGGGTTCATCTACTTTATCCGTTTGACCGTGTTCATATGCTCTTCTAGAGTTGCTACATTAATTTCTCATCATTTTATGTTATCACTAGTTTACGACTATTGCTTTTAGTACCTTTTGTTTTGTTGCGTTTTTTGTTTCATGTGACACTATATATTATCTGAATACTTTACATGTCAACGTAAGGGTTTTTTTTTTTTTGGTCCGCCGGAGGCCTCAACAAGGGTAGCCTCTCTCTCATGTATGATAGAGTAAATGTTTGTTTGCGTCATATCCTCTTAGTCCCTACCATATGAGTATATTTTACGGGATAAACTTGTTTGTTACAAGACAGCAAATGTTTTAAATTGCACCAACTTTTTCTACTATTCAACAAATTTTTGGTTCTAATTCATGTAAAATATTCAAAATATTATCAAAGAAAAAGGAAATAGAAGAAGCAATGAATGTTGGTTGATAAATTATCAATATCAGTATCCAAATTCACGAGGTCTACAACAGGAATGGTAAATAAGTAAAGAAAACTTTAAAAGTCATTAATTACATTATCAGTAAAGAAAACTTTGAAATAATTTGGTTGTAACTTGTTGCATTTTATTTCAGGTATAAGTCGGCAAAAAAGATAAGTGGATAGCCTTCTTCGTAAAGCTAAATATGTATGACGGCAAAAGGAGATTAAATATTTGAGGAATCACAACTTCACAAGAGGGCTTTGGACTAACATTTTGAAAGTACCGGATAAAACTTTTAAAATTTTAAATTGTGAGATTTCAATTCCTATAGTTATATATAGTTATTAAAAATGTATAATTTAAACATAGAGTTGGATAGTTTGTGAGTTGTCATTGTAAAAAAAATTTAAGAAATCTAAGGACTAAGGGGCTAAAAAAGAAGATTTAATTCTAAGGGGATATAAACAAGTTAGAACATTTAACATCTCCATGGTGATTTCCATTATTTATCATCTCTAAAATAAATAAATAAAAAATCAATTCTTTCTAATTTTTACCCTCAAATCTCATTGGACATCTTTATTTGTATATATATTATCATTATTTTTTTTGTATCTTTATATCATGTTTGAGGTAAAATCAGAATGCTTGAGCTATAAATCTTTAAACTTTAAAGATGTGAATAACGAAACTATAGAAAATTCTTTATATTTTAAAGATGAAATTTTGATTAATTGAAAAATAGATCTCTCTAAAGTTCAAAAGATTCGACTTTAATATAAGTGCCCTTACAAATATATACGACGAGTTTGGTTTTACAATTTAAATTATACATGTTTTTAAACTTTTTTATATTTAAACTAGTCTTTAACCCCTGTATTACGGGGGTTGTTTTATAAATGAGATGTTATACCCCTCGGTTTAAAAGTTATATGAGTTTGATGAGACTCAAGACCTGTTTATTTTTTTTACTACAAAATTGGTTTTTTAATTATAAATAATATATAACTTTTTTAAATAAATAAGATATTAATTTTTTGTATACCCATACTTTATATGATTTTTATATCAAATATTCGGTGAGATTAGTTTTTAATTTAAAGAGATATTATAACCCGTTTAAGAAATATCTAGGTTTGATGAGACTCATACCTGTGAATTCGGGTCAAATGCATGATAAACCTCTATTTAAAAATCAAGCAAATCTGGTAACTCCAAAAAAGGGGGAAGCGACCACATCACGACACATAGGATTTTTGTGTTTTCGTTTATATATATTATAGATAGATGTGCTAAAACCAAAGCAATAATTAATTAGTTTTAATTTAAGAATAATAATTATTGCTATTGTTATTTATAAAGCTTAAAAATAATTAATTCATTGTTTTAGCTAGAATTGTTGGTTCGAAGGAGCCCTTAAAAATAATTAATTCATTGT
This sequence comes from Bidens hawaiensis, assembly GCF_021521415.1. Classification (NCBI taxonomy): domain Eukaryota; kingdom Viridiplantae; phylum Streptophyta; class Magnoliopsida; order Asterales; family Asteraceae; genus Bidens; species Bidens hawaiensis. The sequence continues at coordinate 16,397 of NW_027500738.1, read as the reverse complement.
TTTAGCTAGAATTGTTGGTTCGAAGGAGCCCTATTGGCTTAAAAGCTTCCTTGTTTGCTCGCCCTAGAAGGTGATAAATGCAATCTGGTTAGTAATCGAGTGGATGGTAATAGTTGGCAGTGATGTTGTCCCATCAGGCCATGCATAGAACAAGCGCAACTTGACCTTTTGAAGATGGGTTTCGATCGTGTCCATTTGGAGCAGGGCGAGGACTGATAGGTGTGGTCGTTAAACGGGTCGTATGAATTATCGGTTAAAGGGATCAATGAAGTTATGAAGATTATTTACTTCCAACAAGTTCGGATCACACGAGATGGAGCAAGTTTGTTCCAAGGAAGGTGAATATTTGTAATTTGAGAGTTTTGATTATAGATATCCCTTTCATACCGTGTTTGGTTGGACTGAGTGGCTTAAAAACTCACTCAATTTTATGTTTGTAATTTTCATTTTCTAGGTTCGTGCAACTTTTTTTCATTGAAATTGTTGGCGTTTTAAATTAAAAAAAAATAATAAATTGTAATTCACTACCTAATTTAAAATTCATCAGTTAACCTCACTTAATTGAAAGCCTGAAACAACAAAAACAAACCACATAGAAAGGAGATGCAAAAAAGGTCTTATCCAAACTGCATACACGCCCAAGACTCGGCTCCCGTATTTTTATATATTATCGTTATACAAGGACTAACTTGCTCTATGAAATGATTATAAATTGTCTAATCTTATTTTCGCGGATGATTTAACTTTCATTGGAAAATGATTAGATATCAACTTCACTAATCTCAGCATTTTTCTTTGATGTTTTTATCTTGAATCCGACCTCAAAGTTAATCTTCAAAAAAGCAAGGTGTACGACGTGGGGGTTGATACCGAAGACATCGAAAGACTTGTTGGATCTTGAATTCTGAACCTGCTACATTTCCTTTTAGATATCTTCGGGTTCCGATTGAAACCAACATGAAAGTATCTAGATTTTGGAGTCCCCGCCTTAGAGAAATTACGGTTCAAAATTCAAATTGAACACTTGGAAAGCAAAACATCTACCATTTTGAGGAAGACATATCTTAGTGAAATCGATCCTTAGAAGCACTCCTCTATACTATTTCATTCTTTTAGTCATCTAAAAGAGGCATGCATCGCTTATTTTCCTTGAAACGTGTTTGCCCTCATGTGAGGGGGGGCATGCCTCTTCTAAACGGCAGAATGAGACAGGTCGTCATGGGAAGGGACAAGAATGTTACAGCGTATAAATTCCAGTGACATTTTTTACACGTATTGAATAAATGACGTAAATAAATAAAAAGGATAGAAACTACTAGTTACTCTTTATCTTATATACGTACACAAGTTATATAAAATAACTTGCAAGATATTACAATTAAAATTAACAAAGTTGTTAGTTAGATTACATGATAGTTTATATATTTCTAGCTTTACATAAATCGATGGTTATTTAAACGTTTTATAAAACCTAGTAGTGTCGTCCATTGAAAGCAGTCTTCTTCCATGTTGTTTGGGGGTGCGGTGGTGACCACTACTAGCCTTCACGGGATCCTTGGCTTTCTTCCTCTCTTTTCCCTCCTCATGACTCAATCATCACCACGCATTTTCTTTTTTGAAAATTCTAACATCTCATGGGGTTTATTATTATTATTTTTTTAATTTTCACTTCCCATACGATTGCTTACTAGAGAATTTCTTTAGTAAAAAGTAAAATAAAGTACCTATATGATGATGATGATGATGATGATGATGATGATGATGATGATGATGATGATGATGATGATGATGATGATGATGATTGAATTTAAAAATTGCCCTATAACTTCATATTTTATTTTAGCATGAAGAATTTTGAAGAACCATTTAAAGTCTAAGTTCTTCTAACAATGATGATGGTTTTCCAAAAATATCGAGGTCCTTTTGTAAACAAAAATTATAGAGTACCTTAACACATGAGAATATGATAACCCATATTTTACTATACGATTATTAAAAGACAAAAAATTACATAATTCCAATAGATATTCAAAAGATTGAAACTGAGAGAGTTGTGATGAAGAAAGGAAATTTAACGTTAGTCGTCAAACCCAAATGAGTTGAGGCCCTTAAATATGGGTCCCAAGTTTCATATTACAAAATACAATTAGGGCTGTCACTTTTATCCGAAACTCAACCTGAGAAAACACGTACCCGAACCCGAACTAACCCGACCCGAAAAAACCCGAACCCGATTACCCGAGCCTAAAAAACCCGTGAAAGATTCGGGTTGGGTTTTGAGTCAAGATTTAAAACTTTGAAACCCGAAGAACCCGACCTGAAAAACGAACCCGAAAAACACCCCTATATACAATAGTCAAGGAGAAAGAACTAAACATTTTTATAAAATACAATAGGTAGACTTACCAAAATGATGAAAACTCTTATTGATCTGGACAAGAATCAAACGTGCATGAAACCTCAAAGAAAGTTCCAGAAAAAGGCTTGTAAAATTAAATAAGACTACGTTTACAAATACAAAATACAGTGTGCTATGAACTCGCATCCAAGATCGATGGACCGACCATCCTAACGAGCATAGATGGTCCAGAAAAATAGTCTATGTGTTTTATAGTTATGTCTATATATTAAGACCTTTGTAAATCATCATTATACTCACCCCTTTTTATCTAAATACTCTCATATAAACAATCAATCAATCATACCCAGTTAAGTCTCATCAACAGCAAAGCTATAAGTAGGGTCTGAGGAGGGTGCGATGTAGGCACACCGTACATCTATCCAACGGAATAAAGATGTGGCTTTCAGAGAGACCCTCAGCTCTGTAATACATATGTATGAGACAATATAAAGTAAATGAAATAATAATAATAGTAGTAGTAGTATTAGTAATAATAATAATAATAAAACAAGGGAAAAATGAATACGGTGCTATTAGGCGTCCAAGCTTATATGAAAAACCCATCAAAACTACGTAGTTTTGATTAAAAGTTTCCTAATTTATATGGAATCTCATATAATAGTGAAAGATTTTATCAATTAGTTACTTTCCAAAATAAAACTATCATCTTCCATTCACAAATAACTAGTATTAAGTGAACCAAAAATGTAAGACTAATGGTGTAATACTAACAGAGCATTGAAGATCCTTCTATATGTAATTTACACATCTTGAGGTGGTTATTGTTATCTTTTTATGCCTGATTTCATTCAAGTTCACTAATTCATAATTCACATGGATCGTGCACACAGACTAAAAAAGTTTTTCATAAATTTGCTAACTTTAAAGGAAATTATGAAAATAAGAGCATGGCACATCAAAACAAATCCATCTCCGGACGAAAACACATGAAAGAGCACTAACACATAATAAAAATTATTTTGAATCACACTTTGAATTCATATTTACTTAATCTGGTTCATCATCGAAATCATTATTCCACACAGCTTTTGTTTTTACTTCTTTATTCTTATTTGGCCTAAAATTCTGCAAGTGAGTGTAACTAGCTAGGAATCATAAGGCATGAGGAAGAACAATTATAATTTTAATGAATGAAGTTTAGGAAACTTTTCATCAAAACTACGTAGTTTTGATGAGTTTTTCGTGTAAGCTTGGATGCCTAACAGCACCGTATTCACTTTTAATAGTAATCATAAAATAATAATAATACTATATGGTGTGTGACCAAAATAAAGTAAATAGAAGTCTTAAGGTGCTCATTTCTCTCTAAAAATCTTTAACTTTAATCCTACTTCTCCAAGAATTCCTATCTCCAACCATGTCCTCGGAGAGGTTTAGGTCTATCATATCACACCTAATCCTCTGATCCCAAGTCAATTTAGGTCGTCCTCTACCCCTCCTCCCTCTATAGTCATGTTTTCTACGGATCTAATAGGATTCGTCGAATGTCTTCTCTTCACATGTCCAAACCATATCAATCTCTACTCTCTTATCTTGTCTGATATGTTCGCTACCCCTAATCTCTCCTGAAACACAACATTTCTTATTCGGTCTAACATTGTGTGTCCACACATCTATCGTAGCATTCTCATTTCTGCTACCTCCATCTTCCACACTTGTGCCTTCTTGATGGCCCAACAGTCTGTTCCATATAGCATTGCATGTCTAACTACGACCCCATAAATACTCTCATATAAACATGTAAGTTAAATATCTCAGTTTTCATATTTAACATCGAATTTAAGACAAGAGATCAATAGCAAAGAGTCGTGCTACAACTAATCATTTCATTCGTTCTTGTGTTGTTGTAAGGTTATCACTAGCATTATTTTTAGTGATTAGCTTGTGAGGAGTTTACCATTGTTTGCTGATTTCTGAGAAAGGTGATCACTATCGCTTGAGATTAGTTAGACGTAAGAAGGTGACCACTACCTTGGATTTGTTAAACGGTTGTACAAGGTGATCACTGCCTTTGAATTGATGGACTCTTGGTGTATAAGTGATATCTTCCGTTCAAGAGAAGAGTCAGTGGAGCAACTCCCCGACTGGAGAAGTGGATTCGATAAAAATCCATTTGAAACTTTATAAATTAGTTTTGTCATCTTTATCCCTTGAATTGTTTTACTTACGTGCATACTTAACTTCTTATTATGAACAAATATACACACCAATGACCACATTGTGGAAAACAAATATAAATTTTACGCGTTGAATTGTGGAAAAGTTTAGCTACTTCGAAAAAGTTTATATAAAAAATAAATCTTATATGTGGACTCATGTATTACGACAAGGACGTTCATGATAATATTTGAAAGCTTCTATTAAAATTCAAGTGCTTTGTGGCGGAACCATTAAACAGAATAAAAATAAACGCAAAGACGCTGAATAATGCACACGCATTGCGGCGTGTTAACTCGCAATGTGAGCGGGCTTGAATTAGTACATTATGTAGTAGTTGTGGTGGTTGTAGTTGTAATATTCGTAGTAGTAGTGGTCGTAGTAGTCATAATAGTCGTCGTAGTGGGAGTCATAGTAATTGTAGTAGTCGTGGTGGTCGTAGTTGTAGGAGTCACAACAGTAATTAATTAAATTTATCTAGATAATAATATTCTTTCTTTTCTTTATGATAGGTGACGCTATGAAGGAGCAAATGGTATCAGTATCGAAACAGATTCCGGTACCAATTCATTGCACGTTACAAGCATTTTATCGATTTTTTTTTTGTTTTCGACACAAGTACCGTACTAAGAATTTTCGGTACTGGTACTTGTCACAACCCCGACCCCTTACCTTGGCCGGGAGCCACAAGCGTGAGTAGTGGTACTAGGGTTAATTAAAATATTTGACAGCGGAAAATTTCATTATGACCGTAGTTAGAAATAATTTATTTGAGTTCAAAATACCATGAATTTTATTTCATACATTGGGAATAAAACTCACCTTTATACAACCATAGTTTTATAGGGATAAACCTCAATTTATAAAAGAGCACATGTCTTTATTCTGGTGGCAAACCACTTATTTAAGCTGAAGTTGTAACAACTCGAATTTTTCAAATTTATATTCTTATCGTTTACCCGACCCATTTATATGCTCGGGAAATCTTACCAATAAAATATTGCGCTATCGAATTATTATTTATTATATTTATTTAATATAAAACAACTTTTTTATATATCCAATTTTAACCATAACCATAAACTTTAAACCATTTTTGATTCCATATTCATAGTAGAGGGACCTTTTAGCAAAATCTGATAATAATAATAATCATCTTAACCCTTTTGCCCATTTACCCATTATCCAACCCAAACCCGTGAACCGTATAACGAACCCGTTTACCCAATCTCTTAGCTTGGACCTCAATCTTCGCGTCTAATTTGGAAATTGAATCACAATACTTGTTAATCTTGCCATAATCGGCACACTGACACACCTAATTATGTTATAATAGATCAATAACGATTCGTATTGCATATTATGTTAGGTCGACATAACCCGTTCATCATTAGGCATTACAACCAACATCTCAATTCAATTAAACACAAATAAGGCTCATTCGTTAAGGATGTTTAACGAATGAGCAAGTTCGTTATTATTTATAGTTCATTCGTTAAGATTGTTTAACGAATGAACCTCAGCAATTATGTATTTGATCCATTCATCATGGAATGTTGACGAATGAGGTATAGCGAATGAATCATTCGCTATACCATAGAGTTATTGTGTGCAAAGAGGACGAACGGAGGCCATTCGTTACGGGACACAGTAAGATTTCTTAACTCATGTGTTTTGAACGCCAAGCATGTTAAGGTATTGCATCTTACTACGACTGATAAGATTTCTTAAGGTAAAGTTCATCGAGACACAGGGTTCGATGCATTATTTAATACTTTTTTAAATGATTAATTTATCTATATTCGCTATGAGAAATCATAACGAATAGAGTCCATTCGTTATCAATATGGATAACGTATGAGTGTCATTTATGTCTTAAGTTGGATAACGAATCAGCCAATTCGTTATCATCAGTCGCTTCCTCTACACTGATAGCGAATGAACCCATTCGTCATCAGTATTGATAACGAATGAAAAACTAATCTACATTGATTCGTTATGAGTCTTAAGCTATTGTTCATTCGTTAACGAATGAATTAACAAATTAGATCATTCGTTAATTTTTAATTAATGAATGGACTCATTCGTTGTCTGGGAATGTGTGCAAGGCTTTTCGTATATAATGAACAGGGATTGAACGAAAAGCCTCATTCGTTCACCTTGATATTAGCATTTCCCTACCAGACCTCTTGCAAATTTTCCTCAGAATCTCAAACATTAGTAAATCTTGTTTTGATCATAGTTTCAGAATCATAAGGTAATTGCGATCAAAACGCTATACATATCTTCATAATCCATGGTTGTTTCATGGGTTAATTAATTGATTATAGCATCGGGTTTTAACTTATGAACAAAAACCCTAGTTCTAATGAGTTTTAAACTAAATGGTTGTGATGAATAGGTTATCGATATCATTGCGAACCGATTTATGCTTAAATTATGATGATACATCGTCATACATGGCTAAATTAAAATTCAATTGCATGTTGACCGTCAATGTTCTAATTAATTTTGACTTTGACTAAGTTGGAGTCAAATTTGAATAGTTTTGGGTTCTTTCATTATAGACAACGAATGGATACTCATTCGTGTTCAAAGAACCATTCGGGATCTATTCGTTAAGATTTACAACGAATCAGCTCATTCGTGTTTGTTCTGATAACGAATGAACTCACATTCGTCATGATCGATTCGTTATTCAATTATGCTTGATTCGTTATCATTCAATCACAGTCTTTGTCATAACGAATCAAGTCATTCGATATAACGAATGTTTCATTCGTAATAACGAATGAACTAACCCTTGAATAATAACGAATGACACTTATTCATTACTTTCAAAAATTAATTTTTTAAATAATTTGATTGGTGATGTGTGGGTAAAAATATGTGTGTTAAGTGTCTAAATTCGTGTGTTTAATTAGTTATATATTGTAATCACGAGTACTTTGAGTGCGTTTATGGTTACAGGTGTGCAGAGCTTAACGGAGCTTAATCGGAGGTTATTTGGAGTTTTTAAAGATAATCAAGATTATACGAAGAGAGACTATCGGGAGCTTAACCGGACGATCGAGAGTCACGAAGAATGAGAAAATGAAGAATTGGAGAAGAGCCAGCCATAAGCTACGCTCTCCAAGCCGTAGCTTACATCCTGGCAGGTTCCGTAAGGCAGAGTCTACCAATCGTAGGCCGTAAGCTACGCCATATGAACCGTAATTTACTGCTGACTGCCGTAAGCCACGGTGGCCAGGCCGTAGGCCTGGTCTGACGGAAAATGGGGGGGGGGGTTGGTATTTTGCTTCCATATGTAAGGCCATAAATCTAAGGTCGAATTATTCAATCATTATCAGTTTTGGGCAATTTTGGAGGCCATCTTACACCACCATAACACATCTTAATCACACAATTGATCCATGAACACCTTCTTCCACAACATAATCTGGAGCATGAAGATCGAGATGCAAGGCTAAAGACTTCATAACCATCTTCGGGTATATGGTTGAGTTGCATGTTAGGTTTTGTTATTCTATACTTTAACTTTGGATTTGTAATTGATTAATCATTCGGTTGATCAACTCTTAGTGTTTGCTTTTGTGCTTAAACAGTTTTTATTTATTGATTGCTTAATATTTTGTCATTTAATTGATTTGTGGTCATCAACAATTAAGATTAAGTTCTTTCGTCATTGACTCGTTTATCATTAACCATATTATTGATTTTGTGTTTCAAAAAGTAAAACCAATAATCAACTAGATTTTCATTAAATCGTGTCAATTGTTCGGATTCAGTTCTGATGATCAATACAGTCAATCGTTAAGTCTTTTGATTTACATACTTTATAAGAAACCATCCAAAGAAGTTTATCAATTCCCTATCTTGTTTCGAAACCCGAACCCTGGAGTTTGGTTATTTTTGCATCATTGTTTACAAACTACTCAACTAAATTGCTTGACATCGTCTGTCCACTTTAAATATTTTTATAATAAAATTCGAGTTTCACTTGCACTTTCCACTGATTCCCTGTGGATTCGACACCTTACTTGCCCTAGCTAGTAATGATATTTTATAAGTGTTTTTGATTGATCTTTTGACATCGATCAATTGGTAATGTTTGTTTTTATTAATTCTCGGGTATATATTTTAAAAATGGTAGATGAAATTGTACAAGAGGCTCCAGTTGCTGATCAACCGCAAGTCCAGCAACAACAAGCTCCTGAGATTCCGTTCCTGCCGTTTGACAAAAAACACAACATTTGTGCTTTTGTTCAAGACAACTTTGCTGATCAAGACATGTTCGGAGATATTATAGCATTCCTTCGACGATCGAGGATTCACCATTCCATTACTGCTAACGTATCAGTCCACTTCAACATTATACGTCCGTTCTGGAATTCGGCACGTTACGTTGAGTCCGAGAATCACATTGTCTCAGAGGTAAACAAGAAGCCGATTATCATATATCCTGGTGTTATCCGACGAGTACTGAGATTTGTGGATACCATGTACGATCCATGTGAATTGAAAAGTCGTTGATTTGTGGGTTATTTCGACGACTATTTTATTCAGGTGACCTTGATCGTTCCCAGTACAACAAGGCTTACTTGTGCGCTCCGTACAAGTACCTACTACATGTGCTTATTCATTGCCTTGGGGACGAGTGTCGGATTATGTTACACTCCGCATTTGTCGCTCTTATTTTGAATAAGCCGTTCAACTTTTCTGAGCTTATCTTTTATCATCTCACGGAGAACTGCTTGGTCAAGTATCGATATAGTAAATTCTTGATGTATCCACGTTTTATTCAGAAGATCATTCAGGATTTAATTCCTGATTTGGAGATTGATTAAACATTGAAGAATGGTCTGTTGAAGTTGAAACACATGAATGCTGATATAGTGAAGAGGATGAAGACCTACAGGGGTAAACAGGAGGATCGTCCAAGAACAAAACGTCTAATTGGTCACTTGGTGAATCCTGCCTAAGAATGTCCTTCTAATGATCTTTGGATTCACGACGACTCAGACTCTGAACATGAAGAAGGACCGGGTGAAAATGATGATGGTAATGATGATGGAGGAGATGATGGTAATGAAGGCGGTGATAGACAACGAGCTGAAGTTGAGGCAGCAAGCTCACAGGCTACTTAACGAAAGCGTAAGGGCAAGGCAATAGCTCATGATCAACCGCCCAAACGTCGTGTCATACACAGTTCTGGTGTGGAAATTGGTCCACAAGTGCCTAGGTCGATTACTCCACAAAAGTCGGCGGTGCCACTTACTACTAGCACCCCAACACTTACATTGACGACGACCATCACTTCAGATCCAAGGCTTGGTGAAATTCCTCATTCTGTACTATTTTATCGGTGGTTTCTCCGACGCTGACCATGAAGCTGCCACAAGCTATGGACGTCTATTTTATGAGAATCAACCATCCACAGGGTCCGGTGCAGCCTGTTCCCGAATATTTTCATACTTCGCCCCCAACCCAGCAGATGGACATGCTCTTAAGTCTGATTCACGTATACGAGAATCAAATGGTGGCTGATCGTCAAGCTCAAGAACAGATGATGTTAAACCAACGTCGTCTGATGGGGTACGTTTCCTATTGCCAAAAGAAAACAAAAGAGCTGAGTGAGATTGTAACGGCTCATGGGGTGAAGATTAAAGAGCAGAAATATCTCATTCTTCAGTTAACGTGTAAGGATGATGCTTTGAAGAAACTAAAGAATGATGATGATGATCTTGATACTCCGGGGTACTTGAGGAAGTGAGCCGAAACAAGCTCATGGTTCATCTTCTGGTGCTGGTACGAGCGGTGGTAGTGGTGAAGGCAGTGATAAACAATTAGTTGTTTATCACGACTCGATAAACGTTTAACCTATCTAGTCAATCAAGGCCAACACCGTACTATTTATGGATGATAAGGGGGAGGTGATGAGCACTGCCAACGCGGACGAGATTGAAGAATGACAATTTGTCGATCGTGCCCTAACTCGCGAACAAATTTCACTATTATTAGGGCTGGAAGATGATGAGTTAGACGCGTTGGAGGCTTAGAAAGATGTGGAAGTAATTAATGATGATGAGGTGTTATTTGATATGAGTATTCCACATGGGAATACGTCGTTTATGTATGAAGACAATGAGATTGAGATGGAAGATGCCACAGCAGAGGAATATCCTGATCTATATCATCGTTCAAACGTTGATCAGGGTGTTCCCACATTTACTGAAGATTATGTAAAAGCTGCTGAAGATCATCTGAAGAAGACTACGAAGAAGAAAGAAAAGATGTCTGAAAGAGAGTTTGATCCATCTGTTGACGACAACGTAAGCTGGTTCAGGAAACGCAGCACACGAACTCGTAAGATTATTGAAGCTAACATGTACGTTGATCCAGAACAACAACTGGATGCTGCTGCATGAGCCAAAGCCAATCATATTTAAAGCCGTGCAAACAGTTAAAGGTGACATTGTTTCTTGGTTATACGATTCAGATTTGAAAGTGTGTATCATCAAGTGGGAGAACGACACTCAGTATTTTCAATACATTACTGACGTTCTCTCACTACCGAGGTGGGATATACAGACGCTCTCCTGTCGGTAGTTTATAAATCGTGGTAAAGATTGACTTGCAGAATGGTTTCACCAACATCTGCTTTTCAAGGTCAATCATGGTTTTAAATTATTTAAGCCACAAGTCCCAACCCATAAGTACATTGATGAAATTGATCCTCGTACGGGTTGGAGGAAACTTGTACTTAAGGTTAAACTGCCTAAAACGATGAAACGTGTACCTGTTAAGACGTTTCCACAAAATCTTAACCTATCGTTCAATCAATGGTTCTACGATAATCGGACTAGCGAGGCAATCATTGTGTTGGGAAAAGGTTTGAAGACAAGCGTCATACGAGTTATCGATCCAATGTGGCTCTTAACTTATTGGAAACCGACAATGACATGCTGTTTGAAAACAAGATTTTGTTTGAACAGCAAGAAGACTATGATCGTGCTATGCAATTCCAACACGTCGTGCGTGTGTGTCATGCGTTCGGGATTCATAGTTGCCGAGATTGGAAGACTTCGAGGTTCAAGTAACTTAAAGACAAAGAGCTCAAGACGAGGAGGTGTTTGTTAGTACACGGTTTTGTCGTCTCGAGTATTTGTAATAGTCGTTTGTAATTTATTATTATTTTAATGTTAAAGGGGCATTTTAGTAATTATGACCCATTCGCTAAGTAAGGCTCATTCGTTAAGGATGTTTAACGAATGAGCCAGTTCGTTATTATTTATAGTTCATTCGTGAAGGTTGTTTAACGAATGAATCTCAGTCGTTATGTATTTGATCCATTCGTCATGGAATGTTGACGAATGGAGTATAGCGAATGAGTCATTCGCTATACCATAGAGTTAACTTATGTAAAGAATACGAATGGAGGCCATTCGTTATAGGGTGTGTAACGAATGGCATCCCATCGTCTATATAAGGCTTGTCCTGCCTTTGTTAGTTTTTGTATTGATTAAAGTGTATCGTCACTCTGTCCAATTGCTCTCTCAATCACTTCACTTAATATTATTGATCTATTACCTAACCTAATGTATATCATATAACTAGGTCTTTGATCTAATCAATATAAAATGAATTAGTATAGATTGGATATGTGAATTTGGTGTTTAAAATTTTTGTTCTAATTAACCATCATATAAACAACTTATAAGTTAATTTAATATAGAGTAAAGTGTCATTTTTGTACTTATGGTTTGGCAAATAATAAAAATTTAGTCCAAAAAGTTTATTTTTTGCATATGGACCCTCCACGTTTCCCATTTCTTGCCAATTACATCCAAATCACTAATCCCGTTAAATTTAATCGGTAAGTTAGGGATAGACATGTCTTTTCACCCTTAATCTATTATAATACTTATTTCGGTGAACTGTGATTTACGTCCCTCTGGGTTTTCCAAATATGTAGTTTTAGTGTAGTAGTTTCAAATTTGCAATTTTCTTCCATATGATTTCATTTCACTTACAATTAAACCTGAATTCCCTAATCTCGTTGAGTCTAGTCGTTGAATCCATAACTGTGCTCTTCACGTGAGGGTATTTTTGTTCCTTTTCCCCAAATACACAACAGCCCCTCACGTGAGGGGGCTTGCGAATTAATGCTGAGGTTTATTTAGGCAGAGAAACGAAAAATCCGGTCGTCACGTGAGGGGCACGCAAATGGGTTAACGGCCAAAATTAACGAGGTTAATAAATTCGGGTTTAATTGCAAGTGAAATGAAACTACAAGTATGAAAATTGCAAACTTGAAACTACTGGACTAAAACCGCAGATTTGGACAAACCACAGGGACGAAAATCGCATTTCACTGAAATAAGTATTATAATAAAGGAAGAGTGAAAAGGCATGTCTACCCTTGACATAATGATTAAATTTAATAAGGTTAGTGATTTCGATGTAATTGGCAAGAACTGAGAAACATGGAAGGTCCATATGCAAAAAATAAACTTTTTGGACTAAATTCGCATTATTTTCCAAACCACAAGGATGAAAATGGCACTTTACTCTATAATATATATTCTTGATCGTTTATCAATCATTTTCATTAACCCCAAGGTTAATCGGCCAATCAATTAACGAATTGGCCATTGATCTTATTAGAGTTCTTAACAGGAACTGGTTCATCAAGCTTCTGTTTATTATGTTTTATGTTTGGTGTTATTACCAACTGATCAGTGTAGCACAGCTGTTTGTGTTGTGTGAGTTAAAGATTTGCTTCGGCTAGGGCGCGGGTTCGAGCCAACCCCAACCCGTTTTGGGTATTTTTTAGTAATAATTCTTTTTTTTATATTATATGTACATATTAATCATTTAAATGCTATTATTAATATTATATATATATACACATATTAATAAATCAATATTTTATAAAACCGACACATTAACTAGTCGTGTTCCGAACCTCGGTTAAAAACCATATATATATATATATAAATATATATATATATATATAGGGGATGGATCATGCGAGAAGTGATGTTACAACGAGAAGTGCGAGAAGTGGATCTTAGCCGTTGATTAGATGTAATCAATGGTTTAAGATAGAGAATGGCATTTTTGTAATTACTACAGATTATTATAACGTGTTTTTCTATTAAGAGGGTAAAAGTGTCTTATTTATGTAGCCTAAATGAGGGAAACGGAAACCTCTTAAAACAATTCCTCTTTTTACGCATGTATCATTGCTGAATTTCTCTATATTAATAATCGATACACAAACGGCTAGGGTATAAGAAATTTTATCAATCGCTCAGAATCTTCGTGTTCTTGTGAAGCAAAGTTACGGTTTCTGTAGGCTATGGTGAGAAGCGTCAAACATACATCAAGGTCAGTCGTCGGGTTATGCGGGCTTTTTTTCATTGCAATTGAACTCTCAATAATCTACAAGAATATATGTCGATGCTTCTATTCTAATTTTCTGTGATATTAATGATCATCAAAGTATAAAAAAATCCGATAAAAAGTAGGGTTATTTTTGTTCGGTATATTTGTTTGCAGAGTTTGCAATATAATAAACAATGTTGTGGATGATAGTTTCAAGTTTTGGGATAATTATGTGTGAGTATTTTAATGTGTATAATTCCATTTTACCAAACATTAATGTTGTGTATCTTATCTAGTTTTAATATTAACTGTATGCAAGCCAATTTGATGTTTTATTTTTCATGTTGATGTTCTTTCTGGTTATATTTGTAGTATAAATCCAAATGTGTAAGCCAATTTGATGTTTTGTTTATTAATATATGTAGTATAACAATGCGAGATTATTCATAATTTATATATTTATAAAACAAAATATTCGAAAATATCATACACATACGTTGATACGTTGGATGTATATATATTAGAGAGGATTGTACTATGATTTTAGGTTTTTCTGTGTGTGTATATAACATATTTGTTGTGTAGGGTATGTATATCATTTGTGAAGGGTGTGATCAAAATATGTAGGATATGTTCTCTTAAATGTGTAGGATATGCATATCAATAAGCATTCGATAATTTATTATTATTATTATTATTATTATTATTATTATTATTATTATTTATTGAGTTGGATCGAATTTTAAAGATGTAACAACTAGCATTATGTTTACCAAACATTGACACTATTGGGCACACATATATAGATCATGAAGTTTAAGAAAGGTCAAGTTGTGTTCTATTAATTTTTTTTTGTTGGATGCTTCAATAAATAAGAACATGGAAATAGTTTGTTTGATAAATTTGATTATTGTTTATGGTTTAAGGATAATGTTGTTTACAAAATAGGATAAAATCTTTACTGTGTAGAGCGTGTAGGATTAAAATCTTTACTGTGTAGAGCGTGTAGCATAATTTTGTTTATTATGTACAATAAAATCCATACTGTGTAGGATAATTTTGTTTACTGTAGGGTACGTAGGAAACAATCTTTACTGTGTAGAGCGTGTAGGATTAAAATCTCTATTGTGTAGAGCGTGTACGATAATTTTGTTTATTATGTACAATAAAATCTATATTGTGTAGGATGTGTAGGATACTTTTGTTTACTATGTAGGGTATGTAGGATAAAATATTTTACTGTCTAGGGTGTGCATGATATTTTTTTTTAATATATACGATATGTAGGATAAAATCTTTACTGTGTAGGGTGTGTAGAATAATTTTGTTTACTTTGTAGAGTATGTAGGGAATGCAGGATAAAATTTCAGTGTGTTGGGTGTAGGATATTATTGTTAATGATTTAATGTGGAGGGCGTGTAGGATATATATTTTTATTATGTAGGGTGTGTATATGTCAATTGGTGTGTAGAATAAATACGTTTTAGTGTAGGGCATGTTGAATAACTATTTTTTATGTGCGTAAGGTGTGTAGGATAAGTGTCTTTACTTTGTAGGATAAATTAGATCTGAAGTATGCTAATACCAATCGACAATGGTGCATAAAATGGGATGATCTAAGAAATAAGTTAGATAAATGTTTACATATTTAAATTTGTTAAAAATATTAATAATTTTTGTTATGTGTGCAAATTTTGGATTTTGCCGAACGTCAAAACGATATGAGTACAGTGAATGTTATAATGCTTGTCAACATTTATTGGGTTTCTAATATTCTTTTTTCTGAAAACGTAGGTATGCTCGAAAATGAGATGAGAAACTCAAGAAAACTCATGGACCATGACGATGATTTTCTATAAGAAAAACCCGAATGGTTCATTATGTTGATGTTGTTGTACTTAATGAAAGAAACTAAGAGGTCAAAATAGGAGCAATAAGGAGTTTCGCGTCTTCATACAATTATTTATGTATAATGTTAGTATTGTTATGAATAGTATATGTGATTTTAGTTTGTGTATAATGTAAAATTAATGTGATAAGAAAAATAACCCTCTTTTTATTCAATACAAACGTTTTGCTCAAGCATAGTTGGTATGGTGATGTTTGAAATTGTGGATAAGAATCGATTATTCAATCTGAAAGTTTTTTATTTGAATTACAAACATTTAAAAAATAAAAAGTATTAATAAAGTAAAAAGAAAATAATATGATTTTAAACTCCCTAAGTAATTTAATAGTTACCAAATAAGATCATTGGAAATTTTACATATATACCCTTCTGATTAAAAAAACAAAAAATAAAAAGAAATGCTTTGATTGGTTGTAATGTCTTCTCACACTTCTCATTATAAAAATCACTTTTGAAAAGAACCTAAATCTATATATATATATGTGTGTATTTATATATATGTGTATATATATGCTAGTT